>NC_091979.1:119104932-119364932 GCF_044704955.1 Pristiophorus japonicus | reverse complement strand
TTTTGTATTTGTTATGTGTGTTTTTCTTTGGAGGACATGCTTTTTAACGAAACAAACAAATGTCACTTGTCCCTTTATCAAGCAATTGCAGTTTTGTTTCAATCCGAATTCTGTTCTTTGCTGTAGATTTCGTAAAAAAAGCCATTGAAACAATTATATTAAGCGGGAAATTGATTGTGTTGGTGTTTTGTAATTGCATTGTTTGAAAGGTTTCCCGTAACTTATGAAATTGCATTGCTATTATGTTTCTCGTAATATTCTCCTCTATGGTCAATGGAATAAAGAATAAAATGAAACTGGCAAAATACATTCTTTGGAATTCTCAAAATGTTTATTTCGTTTAATATTGAGAACTGGATTTCTTAAATGTCAAGAAGAAATTGTTACAATTACCTACAGTAAATGCCACGATCGGTATTGCAGAATAAATGACCCAAATCATACAGTTTTCATTTTTTATTATATATGCCTTCTCTGCAGTGTTTTGCACCAAGCTAATGCTCCACAATGTATTTTCACCTGACAAAGAAACACACACATGGGAATTCTGCATATTTCAAGACCGACTAAAACATTTCCTTCGGGTCAAAAAAAGTTTAAAGGTTATTTTCCTGTATAAATAAATAATTCGATAGTTTGTAAACAGACCGTTTAAGTCTTTTAGATAATTTGTGTTAAGATTTTTTTTGGAAAGACAAAGTTACATGCAAAAAAAATCCCCTTTAGCCCAATTTATAACACAGAAACTATAATAAATAACCAATTTCAAAATATTGATCTACACGCCAAAATGCTGGATTTCCCACGTTACAAATATGCTTATAGTCGACGATCACATACGAGCCCACATGATTGGTTTCATAGTTTATTTTACAAAAAATACACTAACCTCACTGTGTGTAAATATCTCAATACATTAAAATAATTTGAGAAATTCCAAAAAAACTTTCTTAAAAAATGTAGCTGGGTTTTGCAACTTGGAGGGTACCATTGTTAATGCAATATATTTCATTAGAACTAAAATCGGATCATGAGTTTATAGCGAAATCTCTAATTGCAATTAATCTGCAGCAAATGTTTGCATTACTTTGCCGATTTTCCTTTCTTCATTATCTATAAAATATGCAGATACAGGCATTAACTGACTAGAAATACATCTCAATGGAAACCTCATCTATCAAAGAGCAACATCCACGACGTCGCTGTAGCTAGACTAACATCCATTCTTGTATTTTAATATCTATTCAAGCAGAAGAATTATCAGGAGACAATAATTTATGAACCTTATATAAACTGTGGCATTAAAATTGGACACACATTTCAGATTGTTACTAATTTAATAACTTAAAAACGATGATCGTATTGTAAATGTTTAAAGAGTTAGAACTATAGTTGCTAACAATATTAAGACTTCTAACCGAAAATTGCTACCTATTTGAAGTGAATCCTCAAGGCTGATGTATATATCAATTGTGAACACAATCAACATCAAAACCAAACTATAGCTCTGAATTTAATTAACTACCAAAATTGTTATATTTATCGTTTGCTTGCCTCCGACTCAGGCAACGAAATAACAATGCTGCAATTAAAAAGAATGGAGTAATCAAAACAATATTACAATTAACTGTTGTAGGTAAAGAGGCAGAAGCACAGTCATTTGTTATTCTAAGATAATCAAATAGCCTTAGTGTGCAATTAAGACCCCATATAAAAAGTTGATTTTAAAATTAAAATGCCTTTACGGCTGGTATAAGATGTCTATATCGGTCTGTTTATAGCGAATTTCCCTTCTTTCCACAGTGCCTTACCCTCACTCCTGCGCTTTGTGTCTTTCACTTGGTCCAAACCTACTGAAAGACACCTCTTGCGTCACGTGGCAGCAGCGTACGGGTGAAAGGTTACCGGCGCCTCGGCTGGTTGTGCGCTTGCGCGGTGGGATGCGCTGCTGTTGGTGGTAGAGGAAGAGCTTGGAATTGAGGTGAGTGGGTTACAGCAGTGGAGGGGGTGTCTGGTCCGATCCGATTCTTGGCGGTAGTCGTGAAGAACCGTAGGGCGTCTCATGCAGCTTGCGCCTTTATCTCTGGTAGGCAGGCCCGACCAGGGAGACGTTCTCCTCTTCAGGACGGGCCTTGGTCATTGGTACGGTATTCGTGCTGATTTTCCATAGAGTCGGCGCGTTAAGGGCTGCATGAGCGAGATTACTGACAGCCTGAAACTTGCCGTCGTCTCTGTAGGCCTGAACACAGGTGCAAAAGTGCAAGTGTCTCTAAACCCAAAGGTGCGTTTCATTAAAATAAGCTATTTTTAATTCGTAGCAAAGAAGTCTGAGGCCCGGTTCATTCTTGCAGATCGAGAGGAGCAGTTTTCGTGAAATTACTGTATCGTTCCGAAATGTCGTTAATTGCCACCTTCATTTCGCTTAATGTTAAAGACAAGCAGAATATTAAGACATTAAACTGTCTACCCCTTGGGTGGACGTAAATTACCCCATTGCACTTTTCTTTCCTGGTATTCTGCCAGTATTTATCCCTCAACCAGCAACACCATAACCATAAACCAATCATCCAGTCATTTATCTCATTGCTGTTTACGTGACCTTGCTGTGTTTAAATTGACTGTAGTATTTCCCTACATTACAAGAGTGACTGCACCACAAAAGCACTTCATTGGCAATGAAGCACTTTGAGATGTCTTGAGATCACTAAAGGCACTATATAAAAGCAAGTTCTTTCTTTTGATGTCCCTGAAAAATAAATGTGGTAACTTTAAGTAAATCTAGGAGGTTCGGTGATGTACAAAATATACAAGTTTCCATTTAATGAAATTATATTCCACGAATTTGACTTTGGTTTATGTAAAAGTTAATTATAATTGAAAGTGCTGAATTTCCAAAATGATCCATTTTTTTGGTATTTACTTGAAAGCTTTAATGAAATGAATGTTCAGAATGCAGTGGTTGGAATATGTGGAATTTTATTTTAAATATAGTATCCATCAAATATTATAAATACATAATTGTATTTTGATGTTTGAATTGTTAATTCTACAGGTCCAGAATTATTTGTGCTCCTTCATATAAATAGATTGATTAGATTATCTGCTCCACAAGCAACTTGAGTAGAAACAAAATGGGAGTGATGCTTTCATGCTGGAGGGTAAGTGAACAATTGCACTTCAGTTCAAATTGTATGATAACTCAAAGTGTTTTACAGCAAACTCTAGTGGAAGGTGATTTTGAATCCAGGGATGGCAGAAACTCTGAACAAATATTTTGTATCAGTCTTTATGGTAGAGGACACTAATAATATTCCAACAGTGGATAGTCAAGGGGCTATAGAGGGGAGAGGAGGGGGGGAGGAACTTAACACAATCACAATCACAAAGGAGGTGGTACACAGTAAGATAATGGGACTAAAGACAGATAAATCCCCTGGACTGATGGCTTGCATCGTAGGGTCATAAGAGAAGTAGCGGCAGGTTGTATTGGTTGTAATTTACTAAAATTCCCTGGATTCTGGGGAGGTCCCAGCAGATTGGAAAACTGCAAATGTAATGCCCCTATTTAAAAAAAAAAAAGGAGGCAGACAAAAAGCAAGAAACTGTAGACCAGTTAGCCTAACATCTGCAGTTGGGAAGATGTTGGAGTCCATTATTAAAGAAGCAGTAGAAGGACATTTGAAAAAGCAAAATTCGGTCAGGCAGAGTCAGCATGGATGGGAAGTCATGTATGAAGGGGAAGTCATGTTTGACAAATTTGCCAGAATTCTTTGAGGATGTAACGAACAGGATGGATAAAGGGGAACCAGTGGATGTGGTATATTTGGACTTCCAGAAGGCATTTGACAAGGTGCCACATAAAATGTTACTGCACAAGATAAAAGATCACAGGATTGGGGGTAATATATTAGCATGAATAGAGGATTGGCTAACGAACTGAAAACAGAGAGTCGAGATAAATGGTTCATTCTCGGATTGGCAATCAGTAACCAGTGGGGTGTGGCTGGGATCAGTGCTGGGATCCTAACTATTTACAATCTATAAGGGACTGAGTGTAATGTAGCCAAGTTTGCCGACGATACAAAGATGGGGGGGGGAAAGCAATGTGTGAGGAGGACACACAAAATCTGCAAAAGGAGATAGACAGGCTAAGTGAGTGGGCAAAAATTTGGCAGATGGTGTTATAATGTTGGAAAGTGTGAGTTCATGTACTTTGGCAGAAAATATCAAAGAGCAAGTTATTATTTAAATGGAGAAAGATTGCAAAGTGCCGCAGTACAGCGAGACCTGGGCGTACTTGTGCATAAAACACAAAAGAATAGTATGCAGGTACAGCAAGTGATCAGGAAGGCCAATGGAATCTTGGCCTTTATTGAAAGGGGATTGAGTATAAAAGCAGGGAAATCTTGCTAAAGTTATACAGGGTATTGGTGAGGCCACACCTGAATACTGCATGTAGTTTTGGTTTCCATATTTACGAAAGGATATACTTGCTTTGGAGACAGTTCAGAGAAGGTTCACAAGGTTGATTCCAGAGATGAGGGGGTTGACTTATGAGGAAAGGTTGAGTAGATTGGGCCTCTACCCATTGGAATTCAGAAGAATGAGAGGTGATCTTATCGAAACGTACAAGATTATGAGGGCACTTGACAAGGTGGATGCAGAGAGGATGTTTCTGCTGATAGGGGAGTCGAGAATAAGGGGCATCATCTTAGAATAAAGGGCCGCCCATTTAAAACTGAGATGAGAAATTTCTTCTCTCAGAAGGTTGTGGATCTGTGGAATTCGCAGCCTCCGAGCTGTGGAAGCTGGGACATTGAATACATTTAAGACAGAAAGAGATAGTTTCATAAATGATAAGGGAATAAGGGGTGATGGAGAACAGGCAGGGAAGTGGACCTGAGTCTATGATCGGATCAGCCATGATCATATTAAATGGCGGCGCAGGCTCGAGGGCCGTTTGGCCTTCTGCTCCTATTTCTTATGTTCTTATCTAACTTGTTTTGAAATGTGATTGCAGTGGCAAGGCTTTAAATGTGACAGATCTGCTGTGAATGTAAAGGAGCAGATTTTATTTATATTGGTAGATATGTACATTGGGCACTGTTTTGCCTCATTAATGCAGCCTAAAGATGGACAGAAATTGTAATTGGCTTGTTTAAATATTTATGACTTCACTTTGCTGTGAGGGACATCTTCAGAATATTTCTGAGAATTCTATTTCCAGGTGTATTTACCTTTTAAGGAAACTGAGGATGGGCATTAAGTTTTTATGTTGAAATGCTCCATATCTTTCTGATGGACTCTGATTTGTGTGATGATGTACATGGAGGTGCGGTGCTGTTTAGGGTACCAATCTTGCTACAAAAGATTGTTAATGGATTAAATAGCATACTATAGCTGAGTAGAAACTTTGTGAGTTGTGGACAAGAAATAGATTTCACTTCCTTTTGTGCTATCTTTTTAATTCTGAAGTATGGGGGGTGGGGAATAAAGTTTGACTTGGAAATTCTAAAAAGAGTATTGTTCTTTAAGCTCAATTCTAGACACTTTATTATTGGAACCTGTTGATTCCCATACACAAAAGTGGATTGAGTCTTAAAATTACTGGCTAAAAGAAGCACATTGTTTAATTAGCGGCATACATTTTGCTTTTGGACAAAAGGGTTGACCCAAACTGCAGCTTTTGAGAAAATATATGTAGTTAAAAGGGGCCACAGGTGTAAGGAAAAGATATTGAGGCTGATACGTCCTTACTATATAGTATAAATGCACACGAGGCCCATGCTTGAGAGAAGGTCAGTCTGTGACCTGTCCTCTATTCCTTAGCACTCAAGTGATGAAGGTGGGTGGAGCTTCCCCTTTTATACCTGAAGGTCCAGGTTAGGAGTGTCTCCCACCTAGTGGTCATTGTTCTCACAGTGTACAACTTAGGTCAGATTATACATGGGTTACAATGCTGGTTGACTACATGACATCACCTCCCCCCCCCCAAAGTCTTATTGGGATCACAGATTGAGTCTCTCTGGTGGTTTACGCTCTCTTGTAGAGCGCCTGAGTTGGGGCTCCGGTTGTTGGGCGCTGGCCTGAGTGTCTGCTGTTTGCGGTGCCTCAGGCCTATCCAGACTGCCCACAGTGATTGGGCTCTCCTCCCTTTGGTTCCGGTGTTCGGTCACCTCTGGTGGAGTGAACTCGACATCGTGTTCTTCCTCTGCTTCTTCTATGGAGTTGCTGAACCTCCTTTTTGTTTGATCCACGTGTTTGCGGCAGATTTGTCCATTGGTAAGTTTAACTACCAGAATCCTATTTCCCTCTTTGGCAATCACAGTGCCTGCGAGCCATTTGGGCCCTGCAGCGTAGTTGAGGACAAAAACAGGATCATTTACATCAATACATCGCGCCCTCGCATTCCTGTCATGGTAGTCATATTGTGGCTGGCGCCTGCTCTCGACAGTTTCTTTCATGGTGGGGTGTATAAGGAATAGCCAGGTTTTGAGCGTCCTTTTCATTAGCAGCTCTCCGGGTGGAACTCCTGTGAGTGAGTGTGGTCGGGATCTATAGGCCAACAGGAGGCTTGATAAGCGAGTTTGTAGGGAACCCCCTTGTATTCTGAGCATCCCCTGTTTGATTATCTGCACTGCTCATTCTGCCTGGCCGTTTGAGGCCGGCTTGAACGGTGCCGTTCTGACATGGTTAATTCCATTGCCTGCCATGAAGTCCTGGAATTCAGTGCTTGTGAAGCATGGGCCATTGTCGCTGACCAAGACGTCCGGTAGACTGTGGGCGGCGAACATTGCCCGTAGACTTTCTACCGTGGCAGAGGCTGTGCTTGAATTTAAAATGACACACTCGATCCATTTGGAGTAGGCGGCTACTACAACCAAAAACATTTTTTTCATGAAAGGACCTGCGTAGTCCACATGGATGCGTGACCAAGGCTTGGCGGGCCATGGCCAGGGGCTAAAGGGGGCTTCCCTGGGCGCATTGCCCAGCTGGGCACACGTGTTGCACCTGCGAACACAAAGTTCCAGATCTGCGTCTATCCCTGGCCACCAAACGTGTGACCTGGCAATTGCCTTCATCATGACAATGCCCGGGTGCTCATTGTGGAGTTCTCTGATGAACACCTCTCTGCCCATCTGGGGCATGACTACGCGGTTTCCCCACAGTAGGCAATCTGCCTGAATCGAGAGTTCATCCCTGCGCCTGTGAAATGGTTTAAATTCCTCAGGGCTGTACGTGGCTAGCCAGTTCCCATTCAGGACACATTTCTTGACTAGAGACAATAGCGGGTTTCTATTTGTCAAGACTTTAATCTGACGGGCTGTCACGGGTGAGCCTTCGCTTCCGAAAGCTTCAACAGCCATGACCATCTCAGCAGCATGCTCGGTAGCCCCCTCAATGGTGGCTAGTGGGAGCCTGCTGAGTGCATCGACGCAGTTTTCGGTGCCCGATCTGTGCCGAATTGTATAGTCATCGGCGGCTAACGTGAGTGCCCACCTCTGTATGCGGGCCGATGCGTTTGCATTTGCATTAATGGCCTTGTTGTTGGCCAAAAGGGACGTTAGGGGTTTGTGATCTGTCTCCAGCTCAAATTTCCTGCCAAACAGGTACTGGTGCATTTTCTTTACAGCATATACACATGCAAGCGCCTTCTTTTCTACCATTCCGTAACCCCTTTCTGCCTGGGGCAGACTCCTAGAGGCATAAGCTACCAGCTGTAACTGACCCTTGACATTGACATGCTGCAACACACACCCGACACCATAGGACGACGCATCGCACGTTAACACAAGTTTCTTACATGGGTCGTATAGTTGGAACATAAATTGCGTGCTCTATTAAAAGCCCTTTCCTGGCTGTCCCCCCAGGCCCATTCGCGACCTTTGCGTAGGAGCACGTGTAGCGGCTCTAGCAGCGTGCTCAATTTGGGAAGAAAGTTACCAAAATAGTTCAGGAGCCCCAGGAACAAATGTAGCTCCGTCGTGTTATGGGGTCTGGGTGCTCTCTGGATCGCTTCCGATTTGGACGCAGTAAGGCTGATCCCGTCTGCTGCTACCCTCATCCCCAGGAATTCTACCTCTGGAGCTAGGAAGACTCACTTCGCCTTTTTTAGTCGCAGCCCTACCCGGTCCAGTCTGCGTAGCACCTCCTCCAGGTTGTGGAGGTGTTCTTCAGTATCGTAACCCGTGATGAGGATGTCGTCCTGAAAAACCACCGTCCCTGGAATCGACTTGAGGAGACTTTCCATATTTCGTTGGAAGATTGCGGCGGCCGAGCGAATCCCGAATGGATATCTGTTATACTCAAACAACCCCTTGTGTGTTGTGATGGTGGTCAGCTTCTTCGACTCACTCGTCAGCTCCTGGGTCAAGTAAGCTGAGGTCAGGTCCAATTTTGAAAAAAGTTTGCCACCGGATACCGTTGCAAAGAGGTCCTCCGCTCTCGGTAGCGGGTACTGGTCTTGGAGTGACACCCGATTGATGGTAGCCTTGTAATCGCCACATATCCTGACCGACCCATCCGCCTTGAGCACTGGCACGATCGGGCTCGCCTAGTCACTGAATTTGACTGGCGAGATGATGCTTCCCTCAGCAGGCGGTCCAATTCGCCTTCTATCTTTTCCCGCATCACGTACGGCACCGCTCTGGCCTTGTGGTGTACTGGCCTGGCGTCCGGGCTTATGTGAATCACTACCTTGGCCCCCATGAAAGTGCTGATGCTGGGTTGAAATAATGAGTCAAATTTGTCCAGGATCTGTGAGCATGATACTCACTCCACAGAAGAAATTGCATTGACAGCGCCCCATTTCCAGTTCATGACAGCAAGCCAACTCCTCACCAGTAGTGTGGGACCGTCCCCTGGGACAATCCAGAGTGGCAACCTGTTCTCTGAATCTTTGTGGGTCACGACTACCATGGCGCTGCCTAGCACCGGAATGATCTCCTTTGTGTATGTCCGTAGCTGTGCGTCAATCGGCGATAATTTTGGCCTCCTGGCCTTGGGCGCCCACAACTTTTCGAACTGTTTGATACCCATTAGGGACTGGCTGGCCCCCGTGTCTACCTCCATTGATACTGGGATGCCATTGAGGAGCACTTCCATCATTATCTGTGGCGTCCTGGTGTATGAACTGTATACGTGCTCACATGAACTCGCTGAACTTCAGCTTTCAGCGATTTCCCCCAGCGTTCATTTCTGCAGGTATTTTGCTCATCTCTGCAAACTCCGCTGAGTGTGTGCCTCCACGCCTCCAACATGAGCTGTTGTTTGAAACAAAAGGTCCCTTGCCAGTCGATCGTTCCTGACTGCCCCTGTGACTGTCCTTGAATGCGCCATTAACAGGTGTTGATGGCCCCATTTCTGGCCGCATTGTCCCTTACAATGGCGTGAATCGCTGTTCAGCTTGCCATTGTCTCTGTCGAACTCCCCCTCTGGGTTCGACTACATGTTGGGGCATGCCCGACTACCCTTGTCTGCCTGGAGAACTGTGTGCTGCTTTAACAATGATGAATCTCTGTCCCAACCATTCCGTAACACAGTACCTGTCGTCTGTTCTGCTAGTGGCCATGCTCGCGTGGTTTAAATCCCAGTTTCTCGTCGCCATTGATACGTCCTTACTATACAGTATAAATGCACACGAGGCCCATGCTTGAGAGAAGGTCAATCTGTGACCTGTCCTTTATTCCTTAGCACTCAAGTGATGAAGGTGGGTGGAGCTTCCTCTTTTATACCTGCAGGTCCAGGTTAGGAGTGTCTCCCACCTAGTGGTCATTGTGCTCACAGTGTACAACTTGGGTCAGATTATACATGGGTTACAATGCTGGTTGAATACATGACAGAGGCATCCCTTTATAAATGTGATTGTCCGAAGACATTGATTTTGATATCAGAACCATGGTAAATTCAGCAAGTTGTCTGTTGTACAGATCAAGATTAAATTTGTCATGTGGAAAGATAGCCTCTTATGTGTTACATACCAAGTAGTGTTTTATGCTTTATTTCCCCTAGTAGCATCAGCATTGATTCAGTATGACCTTGTGCTATTCTTAAAAGTAGCCTAGTTGAAGGTTAATTGCTAAAATCTAATGATGGCTTGTTGCAGCTTGCAACCGGTCTCGGGAGTTTGGAGCCTATGAGCTTATCTCTGGATATTGACTTGACATATTTGACATAATTAAAATACTATGACTTTCCCAGTGCATCTAAAATATTATTTTAGCTGTAGAAATTACAAGTTTTGAATCTGTGCAAATGCTGTCAGTTAATCATCGAATCATCGAATGGTACAGCATAGAAGGAGGCCATTCGGCCCATTGAGTCTGCATGGCTCTTTTGAAGAGCAATCCAGTTAGCCCTACTCTTTCACTATATCCCTGCAATTTTGTTTTCTCTTAAGTATTTATCCAATTCCCTTTTTGAAGGCTACTGAATCTGTACCCACCATCCTTATTAGGCAGTGCATTCCAAGCCACTCATTGCATTAAAAAGTTTTTCCTCATGTCACCTCTGGTTCTTTTGCCAATTACCTTAAACCTGTGCCCTCTGGTTATCGACCCTTCAGTCATTGGAAACCGTTTCTCTTTATTTACTCTTATCTAAACCCTTCATGATTTTAAGCACCTCGATCAAATCTCCTCTTGGCCTTCTCTGCTCTAAGGAGAACAACCTTAACTTCTTCAGTCTATCCACATAGCTGTAATCCCTCCTCCCTGGAACCAATCTGGTAAATCACTTTTGTACCCTCTCCAAAGCCTTCTTGTCTTTCCTAAAGTGTGGTGCCCAGAATTGGACACTACTCCAGCTGGAGCCAAACTAGTGTTTTATATAGGTTTGTCATAACTTTTTGGCTGTTTTTACTCTATGCCTCTATTTATGTCTTTGTATCGACAGAGGCTGGCATGATATGTGTACCTAACTAATTTTTCCAACTGTTTGTGTAGTTAAATTTATCTTTTAAATTGTACATGATACAATTTTGGCTTTTTGTGCTAGATATATCTTCCTTGGGGTCAGCATCACTGGCCACTCCAATAAGTGGTCCCCGTATGCGTTCTCCAAGAATTGAAGAGTACTTTTACCTGTACAATATCTAGGCAAATTTAGCAAGACACAGGTGTCAAATGGAGAACTCTTGCCAATGTATTTGCCTTATTGGAATACAACACGCACTGTGATGTGAGTTGGCCGTTTTGGTAGGCAAATACGTTCGATCAGATTTAAACCAACAGGGAAATTAATTTAACAGAATAAATAAATAAGCAGCAGTCAGTATAAACAATATATTTATAATTAAAAATTTTATATTCTCAGTATCAGAAGAACAGACTTCTTTATGCTAGTTTCAACATCAAATTAATTCTTGAAGCTCAGTTGCTCATATGGTGAAATTTATTTCTAGCCCAGTATCTCTGGAACAAAGGACATTAAAAATGCATCGTACAAAATGACAATAGATCATGAGCCATTCATTGGTTATCAATTACATAGAATGTTTATAAATAAAGCTGTTATTTCCAGTAGAGTTCAAAGACATCTCTCAGCCTGCATGTCAGTACCTGAGCAAAGTGTCAAGTTGATTGAATTGAATAGAATGGCACCTAAGCAGAAAGGTGTGAATAAGTGTTTAGGAATAACGCTTCAGGTGATTCTTTTGTATCCTAGAATGTCAGGTCCCTCATTGAAACACCTGTGAACTCCTCCCTTTTTGGTGTGGAAGCAGGTCACCTCGATAGGAGGAACCGCCTAATACTATACTAGACTGTAACTTGCATTCCTGCACCTTTTTTAAGAAACAGCTAGCAGTAACTGATATTAACCCCATTAACATAAGAACAAGGAGCAGGAGTAGGCCATACGGCCCCTGGAGCCTGCGCCGCCATTTAATACAATCATGACTGATCCGATCATGGACTGAGGTCCACTTCCCTGCCCGCTCTCCATAACCCCTTATTCCCTTATCGTTTAAGAAACTCTCTATTTCTGTCTTACATTTATTCAATGTCCCAGCTTCCACAGCTCTCTGGAGCTGCGAATTCCACAGATCCACAACCTTCTGAGAGAAGAAATTTCTCCTCATCTCAATTTTAAATGGGCGGTCCCTTATTCTAAAATTATGCCCTCTAGTTCTAGACTCCCCTATCAGCGGAAACATCCTCTCTGCATCCACCTTGTCAAGCCCCGTCATAATCTTATATGTTTCGATAAGATCACCTCTCATTCTTCTGAATTCCAATGAGTAGAGGCCCAACCTACTCAACCTTTCCTCATAAGTCAACTCCCTCATCTCTGGAATCAACCTTGTGAACCTTCTCTGAACTGCCTCCAAAGCAAGTATATCCTTTCATAAATATGGAAACCAAAACTGCACGCAGTATTCCAGGTGTGGCCTCACCAATAACCTGTACAACTGTAACAAGACTTCCCTGCTCTTATGCTCCATCCCGTTTGCAATGTTGATACGGATTCTTTTTCCCTCAATCTGTTTCAGCGAATATACTGACGCGAACACCTTGCCTTTTCTGTAAAGGACCTTTATTGAAGATTCCCCGGCCGGGACTTGTCAAGACAAAGGAACACTCTCAATCAGAGTCTGCTTACCTTCCCCTGGACAAGCTCCTTTTCAGCGCGAAAAACACAGTAGATATACATTTTCAAAGCAGAACACATTTGATTAGCACTTGGTCTATCCAATCCCTTTCTGCCTCCCCCCCGAGTACGTCCAATGGCAGGCAAGAAAGTCTCCCAATTAGGGCTGGTGTCAGGTAGGTTAGTTATAGCTTTGCTACACTGTCTTCCCTTATCAGTAAAGAACCCAATTAGTTTCTCTTCCTCCTTATCAGTAGAAGCTATCACTTTACCCTTCCTATCTAGAATTGCTTTCTTTCTTTGTGCTGCCTTGGGCTTTCTCATGACCCGTGTCTAACCTCTACTTCAACTCTTGGTAACCCCTTTTTTTTCCTGTTGATTCTGCAGTTGTCTGTATCTTGACCATTTCTTTAGCTATTTTCCCATGATTCCCTATCTCCATCCTTTTGCCACCTTCTTTAGCCATCTACCACTTTAGCAACCCTTTTACACATTCTCATTCCCCCCTTTTATCATTCCATGATAACCCTGGTGCTTATTCCAGGAGTATCGCGTTCAGCCGTGCGCATTCGCTTTCCTGATCCTCCTTGTTGTCTGTGAGTCCGCCTCGAGCCTCTTCGCAAGGTCTTATCAATGTCTGTTTAGGTTCTCACATCGTATCCTGTCGGAATATTTTTGAGTTGATAACTTCTGGAGCCTTGGTACAAGGCCGAAGAGAAGTCTTTTACCTCCTTGTGGGCCAGTGCAGGAACCAGCGCTTTAACCCTTGTCTCACTGGTACCCCTAATGCCAAATTTTTCTCTTTCATTTCCCCCCTTTTGGCCCTTGGCTATACGCCAAGCTGACCATATTTCCCAATAACTATCTCCCTGTAGGCAAGTTCCAGATAGGTTCGTTCACCTGGGTGGCCATCTCCCATGCTTCGGGACCTCCTGAAACCTTCCCACAGAATTATATAAGGTGAGTCCTTCCTGTTGGACTGCTTAAATTTTCATCCCTTATGGCCTTAATCATAGTGCATGCCCTGACTTATCGTTTGGCCTGTTTAATTCGTGCACATGTTAATCCCATCATGACCATCAGAACCAGACCCTGTATTACTACAAGTACATGTGATATTCTTATCCATGGGTGAATTTGAATATTAAGTCCAATGTCCCACAGCTTTGAGTATCGGGGCTGATCAGCCAGCATTGCGTTAGTGTCTCTCTGTAAGTTGTCTATTTCTTCCATCAGCCGGACATATTGTCGTCTTTGATTCTGGATTCCTTGCACCAAACGTATTTGTTCCTCATTTAGTTCCGGTATCTGTTTGCCTTGCGGTTCCCATACCGCCTCTTCGTACCCTTCTCGGAGAGAATCCGTGATTGTTCCGTCGATGATTTCCGTTGTCTCGGGATGTACATGATATCCGTCTATGTCTATTTCTCCCTTGGGTCTGAAGCAGAAGTTCGGAGTAATGAGGACACGGGGTGACTCCTCCCCTGGTCTTAATGGTTAAGTTGGCTGCCCCCGTGGTCACGCATCACTCTCCGTTCCCTTGCGGGGCAGCGATGGTCTCAAGATCGTGTTCGAGAGGAGTGATACTCAGCATGCATCCGTTTGTTTGATGGAATCTGCAATCATCATTCGTCATTCGTGGCGTACCTCGACATAAAACCACTTGGTTAATTTTATAGCAGTCAGTTATATCAATGCCTTTGGTACTATTGTTAATTTTAATCACCCGTCTGGCAGGCTGATGGTAACGTAACCAAGTTTGGTTTCTCTCCTCACCAATATTATCGATCAGATATAAGGGGTCTCCCTTTGTTACATCATACTGTGGTATGGACAACATAAATCCGATCATATTCACCCGCCCAGTAATACATCTGAATTTTGTCACCCATGCGTGACTATTCCTTCGTACCTCGCATGTGTTATTCATTTTTTTTTATCTAGAGTCCAATTGTTAAGTATGCTGTTCGGAATCCAATCTGGTATGTCTCCATTCTGGAGTTGCTCCAAATTATGTTGTACCTCACTTAATATCCAGGCCCCATACCCGGAGCAAACTATCTCAGCCTACAATCGTTTACTTATGTCGTTCCCCATTTCGTGGATCAATTTTATTGTCTTGGCATTTCGGCAATATATGGGCCACTTGTAACAGATCCCCTTCCGCACCATCTCCCAAGTCCCCTCCAAGGTTATCCAAGTCCCTCCCCACTAAACCACTCAAGACTACGCCATTAAGTTGTTAACCCGGTCGTATATTGTCTACAGGCCTATGGAATTCATCGTCATAACCCGTGCCTAGTGTTTCCAGTATTCCCCTTTTTTTTCGACCTTGCCCTGATCCATTTCTGACATTAAATCTCAGGGTAGTGGGTTCCGGGCCTTCGAGGATCTGTTGTGCCAGGTTCTGGTATAGACTTTTTGGGCCCAAGTTTCCACAGGATAAAAAACGGGCGCCCCTCCGAGCTGGGCGCCCGTTTTTCGTGTCTAAAACGGCGCCTAAAAAAAAACTCGCAATTCTGGAGCGTTCTGCAGTTCCTTGTCTGCCTGGCGCGGCGCCCAGGGGGGCGGAGCCTACACTCGCGCCGATTTTGTAAGTGAGAGGGGGCGGGTACTATTTAAATTAGTTTTTTTTCCTGTCGGCAACGCTGCGCGTGCACGTTGGAGCGTTCGCACATGCTCAGTGTGAAAAAACATTGGCACTCGGCCATTTTTGTAGTTCTTTGTAGCTGTTTAATTTTTGAACATTTAAAAAAAAAAGCACATTAGCACTTGCAGCCTTCTCACTGTCTCCTTCCCCCCTCCCCCGCGGGAACAAAACGGCTGTTCCCTTCCCCCCCCTCCCCTCCACGGGAACGAAGCGACTGTTCCTCCCCCCCCCCCCTCCCCTCCACGGGAACAAAGCGGCTGTTCCCTTCTCTCCCCCCCCCCCCCCCCGCGGGAACGAACGCCTGCAGAATTCTCTGTGCCTGAAGTACTTTCACACAGGTAGGAAGATGGTTTATTTAATCTTTTCTTTGCTTATAAATGTTTATTCAGGTTGGATTTATTTGCATAATATTTGTAGAAGTATAAATAAGGATTTATTGTAGAATTTAATGAGTTCCCTTCCCCCCCCCCCCCCCTTCCCCTCCACCTCGTTCTGGACGCCTAATTTGTAACCTGCGCCTGATTTTTTAATGTGTAGAACAGGTTTTTTCAGTTCTATAAAAATCTTCACTTGCTCCATTCTACTTTAGTTTGGAGTACGTTTTCACTGTGGAAACTTTGAAATCAGGCGTCAGTGGCTGGACACGCCCCCTTTTGAAGAAAAAATTCTGTTCCAAAGTAGAACTGTTCTACCTGACTAGAACTGCAGAAAACAAAATGTGGAGAATTGCGATTTCTAAGATAGTCCGTTTTCCACCAGTTGCTCCTAAAAATCAGGTGCAAATCATGTGGAAACTTGGGCCCATAGTTTCATTCCCACAGAAGCTAGGAAAAATGATATCCATTAGGTTTAGGATAAGTAGTCGCTGACGCACCCCAAATTATATCCTTTCTTTAGATTCTTTTATTACTAGCCCTCCCTTTTAGGTTGTATTCCTTCTTGTTTGCGCTGTGCATGATCAATACCGGCTTCTCCGTGTTATAACCGTGTCACGCTTCAGGATATGCACCTTATATTCCAGAGACCTCCCTTGGCCTTTATTTTATCCCACTGGCCAGTTTCCCTAAACATCCTGGGGTTCCACCCCCTTTTTGCTCCGTTCTGTTCCCACCCTTCTGTTTCTCTTGCGGGGTGGATTTGGCTGCTTGTTTGCAGCTTCGTCCACCCAGGCATGAGCTTCTAGAACTGAAATTCCGTCCAGTTGGATTTCTGCGCCCTTCCCCTTTTGGTCCTATGAACTTGCTCCTGTCCTCGGAATATACTGGCGCCCATGGCATTGGCAGCCTGCTGCCTTACAACCTTACTTAATACACTATACATAGCCATGCGTTAAAATAAGTTCTGTCCTTGCTCCAGTCCTTGGCTGCTGGGTTGCATATTTCGGCAGTCAAATTAAACAAAGCTAGTTCATGTAGTTGTGTCTTTCCTGCGTGTGCTATATCTCTCGTAGTCCATCTGTATTATCCAGTGCCTGCGTGGGCCTCAAGGTCCCCAGTATCCTGAGTCTCCAGAGTCGAAGTAGCCGCTGTGGTCCCATCTCGGTGAGTGTTTTATCTGCAAATTTTAAACAGATAGCCTGGTCGTCACCAGGTGTTAGGTTATGGTCTACTCATCTTTTATCCATGCATGTCAAGGTCACTCTGTGAAATCGGAGGTAAAGTTAGGTTGGGTTTGTAGACTACACTTACCCACCGTGGGGTACATTGGCTCTATTGCCGTAGGTGATGGTGCTATGGCTGCGCATTGCACAATCCGTCTGGCCCCGTTTTTAAAAAAAAAAATCTCTTCCAGCTTATTTATCTTAGCTTTTAACTCTTGAATTTGTTTTGTTTGAGTATCTTTCTTTTATTTGTATCAGACGAATATTATTACATAGGCTAGTTCTGTTTTTACTTTTATTCTGACTATCGCACCATTTCCTCTGTTAGGTGAGTCGTTTTTTTTATTCTATTAAGAAATCCAAATTAATAATGACCAGTATAAAACAGCTGTCAATGGAAAGGGTTAACTCCTTTACAGGTTTGTAAGAAAGCCTGATGTCATTACGTGACTTCACGTAATCATCCGAAAAATTCTTTTTTTTTTTAAGTCTTTGTGCCTTCAAAACTTGCTTAGAAATTAGGAATCTGTTTAAAAAAAGCAGAAATCATTAGTAAAGCCGTCATAATAAAAGTCTTCTCATCAGGGAAGACGGCATTTTAGAGTAAACTCCAAGGTTTTCTTAACTTCTAATTGCCAAAGATTTTTTTTGATTGATTTAAAACGAGACCACACATTTTTAATAGCTATTTTGTTTACTGAAATCCAATTTTCACACAAGCTGTGTACATTCTAACATTTCGTTTTATTTTACGGTCCCGTTCACTGGGCAAATCTTGTGTTTTATTTCTCTCTCGGCACAAAATCTAAACATTCGTGCCAGTTCCATTTTCTATAAGAATTTTAAAATTCAGTAAGATTCTCTAATTCCCAGTTTTTTTTTCTGTGCTGAGTTCACATAGCTTAGATCTTTTCTCCTCGTCATTTTCAAAACCCTCCTGCTTGTTTAGACTGTTCGGGACTTTTCTTGATAAACAACGTCCATTTTGGAAATCTTTCAAACTGGAGTGAAACTTTCTCATAATTTAAAATCATTATCACTGTAGAGTGTCTTTTACCTCTTCCAATTTTTTTTTCCTTTTCCTAATTAAACCAATATCTTTTTCACAGCAAACATCAACTAGTATTTAGTAAGTTATGTCTTTGTCCATCACAAACACATTTTTTTCAGCACTTATTTATTATGTTACATCTTTTTTTTCAGATCTCCTTTCTTCAAATTAGGTTTTGTATTTTACACGGAAGGCTCGTGACTCCATAAATTAATTTAAAATCATTTGTTTACTTTCAAAGTGGCGTCTTTATCTTTTTCTTTTCTCCATAACTTGAATGGAGTCCAGCAATTAGGCTTTGAGGGTTGCTTTTCGTTATCTCAAAATGCTCCAGTTTCAAAGTCGTTAAAATGTCTCTTCTAAACTGCTAAAGCTTGCTGTTTGTAACATTTTTCAAAAGTCCCTTTTACACCTTCGCGGATAGCTCGCCACTCGCCCAGGAGTTTGACCTGATCCCTGAAGGTATTTCTAGACTGTTTCCAAACCTTTTAGTTTTATATCTCCTTTTTTCTTTAAGAGATCAGATTTAATTTAATAATTTTTTTTTGAATCCACCTCAGTATTTTGCTGTGCCTTCTCTGAATATCTCAAAATCCCAATTCAAACTTTGTAATTTCAATCTTTATTTAAAACCTTTTTTTTGAGCTAGAAGCTTTTTTTTAAAAGGCATTCTTTATCTCATTCCGAGACTAAATTTATGTCTTTCAACCCAATGTAATCAATCATTGCATGTTTTCTTTCAACAAGTAAGTGAGCGTGTCAAATATATTCTTTTTTTTTTCAACCACCGGGACCATGTATTTTTTATCTTTTACTCAACAAACCTATCCATTGTGCATTTCCTAACTCCGTAACTTATCATCTGAATAAATCCACACCTGCGTTTCTAACTTAAAATGTCTTAAAACTTCCCACTTACAGGACAACACTACAAAGGGTTGAAAAAACTTTCGCTCTGTTTGGAGAAGTGGGTGGAGCTAAAATAAGCAAATAGCTGCTTCACTCCTCCAAACAGGCTTTTTAAAAAAAACATGAAAATTCATTCCGCAGTCAAAAAATCACACAAGTACTCTCATTCAAAAACAGACATTCACAAAAGTCTCTCTTCATTCAACAAAGCTTATTAATTAAATTTTTTCTTTGGCCGGCTCTATTTTTGGATCCATGATTGCCCAATTTTATCCTTACACAATTCCTTTTATCCTTACACAATTCCTCGCGTCGCCCCGCGATTTAGTTCTATACAATTCCTCGCATCGCCCCGCGGTTTAGTTCTACACAATTTCCCCATCCTCCGCGCCGCTGCGTGGTTCTCCTATTCGCGTCGCCACGCGATTGTCTATTTCCCTATCCCTCCGCGTCGCCGCGCGGTTCGCGACGCCGCGCGATTGTCTATTTCCCAATCCCTCCGCGTCGCCGCGCGGTTTGTGTCGCCGTGCGATTATCTATCCCTCCGCGTCACCGCGCGGTTCGCGTTGCAATGCGATTTAAGTCCAATCAGCGCCTAGACGGACTAAGTGATATACAAAGTCGACGTTGTACCTGACTTGGACACTTATTTCCTAAGTTAAAAGGTATTCGCCAGATTGACCTGGATCTCGTTCAGACGCTACCTGAGAACCAGCGAGTGGCCAAACTTTCCTCAGACTTTTGGAACTGAAGGAAACTGAAGTGGTATTTTAAAGGGTACTCACTCCAGTGGCCACTTTCCTCCCGTCTCGTCCAAGGCTATTCTGGCTCTTAATTCGTAAGCTTTCGGCAGCCGTCCGTTGAGATCCCACTTCTGACACCAAATGTTGATGCGGATTCTTTTTCCCTCAATCTGTTTCAGCGAATATACTGACGCGAACACCTTGCCTTTTCTGTAAAGGACCTTTATTGAAGATTCTCCGGCCGGGACTTGTCAAGACAAAGGAACGCTCTCAATCAGAGCCTGCTTACCTTCCCCTGGACAAGCTCCTTTTCAGCGCGAAAAGCACAGTAGATATACATTTTCAAAACAGAACACATTTGATTAGCACTTGGTCTATCCAATCCCTTTCTGCCTCCCCCCTGAGTACGTCCAATGGCAGGCAAGAAAGTCTCCCAATTAGGGCTGGTGTCAGGTAGGTTAGTTATAGCTTTGCTACACTGTCTTCCCTTATCAGTAAAGAACCCAATTAGTTTCTCTTCCTCCTTATCAGTAGAAGCTATTACTTTACCCTTCCTATCTAGAATTGCTTTCTTTCTTTGTTCTGCCTTGGGCTTTCTCATGACCCGTGTCTAACCTCAACTTCAACTCTTGGTAACCCCTTTTTTTTCTGTTGATTCTGCAGTTGTCTGTATCTTGACCATTTCTTTAGCTATTTTCCCATGATTCCCTATCTCCATCCTTTTGCCACCTTCTTTAGCCATCTACCACTTTTGCAACCCTTTTACACATTCTCAGCAATAAAGGCCAAGATTCCATTGGCCTTCCTGATCACTTGCTGTACCTACATACTAACCTTTTGTGTTTCATGCACAAGTACCCCCAGGTCATGCTGTACTGCAGCACTTTACAATCTTTCTCCATTTAAATAATAACTTGCTCTTTGATTTTTTTTTTCTGCCAAAGTGCATGAACTCTCACTTTCCAACATTATACTCCATCTGCCAAATTTTTGCCCACTCAATTAGCCTGTCATAGAAACATAGAAAATAGGTGCAGGAGTAGGCAATTCTGCCCTTTGAGCCTGCACTACCATTCAATAAGATCATGGCTGATCATTCACCTCAGCACCACTTTTGCAGATTTTTTGTGTCCTCCTTACACATTGCTTTTCCTCCCATCTTTGTATCGTTAGAAAACTTGGCATGTTGCACTCGGTCCCTTCCTCCAAGTCTTTGATATAGATTGTAAATAGCTGGGGTCCCAGCTCTGATCCCTGCGGCACCCCACTGGTTACTGATTGCCAAACCGAGAATGAACCATTTATCCCGACTCTCTTGTTCGTTAGCCAATGCTCTATCCATGCTAATATATTACCCCCAACCCCGTGAATTTTTATCTTGTGCAGTAATCTTTTATGTGGCACCTTGTCAAATGCCTTCTGGAAGTCCAAATAGACCACATCCATTGGTTCCCCTTTATCTACCCTGTTCTTTACATCCTCAAAGAATTTTAGCAAATTTGTCAAACATGGCTTCCCCTTCATAAATCCATGCCTGACTTAATTTTGCTTTTCCAAATGTCCTGCTGCTGCTTCTTTAATAATGGACTCCAACATCTTCCCAACCACAGATGTTAGGCTAACTGGTCTATAGTTTCCTGCTTTTTGTCTGCCTCCTTTTTTAAATAGGGGTGTTACATTTGCAGTTTTCCAATCTGTTGGGACCTCCCCAGAATCCAGAGAATTTTGGTAAATTACAACCAATGCATCCACTATCCCTGCCATTACATCTCTTGACCCTAGGATGCAAGCCATCGGGTCCAGGGGATTTATCCACCTTTAGTCCCATTATCTTACTGAGTACCACCTCCTTAGTGATTGTGATCGTGTTAAGTTCCTCCCGCCCCCCCCCCAATAGCCCCTTGACTATCCACTATTGGAATATTATTAGTGTCCTCTACCGTAAAGACTGATACAAAATATTTGTGCCATAACTGGCAAAAAATAATTAAATAAATAAACTAACCAAGACAGAAATGCTCAATTCTTGTCAAATGTATGCTAGCTATTTCTTTCTAAAGCTTGTCTGTGAATGTTCTACAGTTACTTACATTCACATAAGAGCGGGAAATAGAGGAGAAATTGGGCGTGACTGGCTATGGTTAAAGAAATTAGTTTAGAAAACAAAATGATAGCAAGGTAAAGAGGTTTCAGAGGAGAATTCCAGAGTGCAGCCTGGAGATATGTTTACAAAAGGCATTGATAATGGATCCAATTTGGGGGGAGTGGACTAGAGTCAGAAGAACAGATGGTGCATGCCAAGATGAAAGGTTGAAGAAGTTGAAAAGCTAAGGGGAGAATTTTGAAGATGATGATTTTCATGTCCATACACTGAAGAACAGGGAGTCAGTGAAGGTCAGTAAGAATGAGCGTGCTAGACTTTGCACAAAATGGGATCTGTTCAGGAGAGTAATGAAAGAGTTAGAATTTGTGTAGGGTTGAGCTGGGGAGACTGATATATAGAGAGCATTAGAGGAGTTGAACCATGAGGTGAAGAAGGCATGGCATGAGGCTTTTGGTGTTGGTGAGGCAGGGGCATTGAAAGGTTATGGAGAATGAAATGAGCAATGTAACGAATAGGAAGTTTCAATCTCATTCTAAGCCTATTTTAATTTGTATGCATAGGAAAAAATACTGCCATAGTCAGTACCCAGCTTGAAGTACACAAGCCACTGTAGATCCACAGTTGTTATATTTGGTTAATCAGGCAGTATATTCTCCTCTTGCAAATACATTTCATTTTACAGCTCATATTTAAGAGTGGATGTTCTTCATTTGGGAACTAGTTGGTACAATGGCTTCCTTTTTTCTGTGCCTTGATCTAACACAGGGGTGGGCAATTATTTGGGCTGGAGGGCCACCCACCAATGTTCATCCACCAATGGCCACACGGTCCCACACCGGCCTTTCCCCTGCTCCTGCCACTGGAAGAGATACTGCGCATGCGCGGCAGCATAGATGGCCGGCCGTGCAGCAAATATAAAGGGACCGCGCGCGAAAAAAAATTAGAAGGAAAATTGCATAAACATAAATATTGCATAAAAATAAATCAGATAGTAGTCAGATACTATCTTACATATACAACATGTATTCAATACTGCTTAGAAATGGATCAAAAATAAAAGTTGAAAATATTATATCTTCTGGTCTCTGTAAATCAGTGCTGTGAAGCAGAACTGTACCCTCTTTAGAGCCTATGTCAGCATCAGTTCCCCACCTCAGTCATCCTATGCCCTTCTGCAAAGATTACTAATGCCGTCCCAATTGGTGCCATATGAAAACTCCTCCGCTATTATACTCTGGATACTGGGAGAGGGAATAGAGTTTTGGAGATGAGCAACCATGACTCCACTCTAAAATGGATAGGGCATATTTGAGTACACAGTACATTCTGGGTATGGACATCCGCTATTGGGGCCCGGAATCACGGAATGGATCCTTTTAAGATTGGCCAGGGAGAATCGCTTTTGCGAATTATCAATTTGAATCAAGTAATACTATGGTTTTTCCTTGGCTGCAGTTCGGGTCAGTCTCTGATCCATGAGAAGTGAAAGTGGATAGACGAATGTGCAGCTCAAGCTCTGGCTCGCATTCTATTTCTGTCCCATCCAGCAGGCCAGATAGAATGACTTGGCGGGCTGGATATGGCCCGCCGGCCGTATATTGCCCACCACTGATCTAACACCTAGATGGATACTGCAAGCACCCTTTGTGTCTTTAAGTATATATTTCTTTGGCAACTTTATTTAATTTTAAGGAATTGTCAACAAAAGAACAGTTTGTGATGGAGCCAAAGATGATGACTAAACTTAAAAAAAAATCATTCGTGCGGATGTGGGTGTCGCTGGCAAGGCCAGCATTTATTGCCCATCCCTAATTGCCCTTGAGAAGGTGTTGGTGAGCAGCCTTCTTGAACTGCTGCAGTTGTGTGGTGAAGGTACTCTCACAGTGCTATTGGGGAGGGAGTTTCAGGATTTTGACCCAGCGACAATGAAGGAATGGCGATACATTTCCAAATCCGGATGGTGTGATTTGGAGGGTAGTTTGCAGGTGGTGATAGTCCCTTGCACCTTTGCCCTTGCCCTTCTAGGTGTTGGTTGTGGGTTTGGGACGTGCTGTTGAAGAAGCCTTGGCAAGTTGTTGCAATTCATCTTGTAGATGGTACACATTGCAGACACGATGTGCCAGTGGTGGAGTGAGTGAATGTTTAAGGTGGTAGATAGGGTGCCAATCAAGCAACTGGATGGTGTTGAGATTCTTGAGTTGTTGGAGCTTCACTGACCCAAGCAAGTGGAGACTATTCCATCACACTCCTGACTTGTGCCTTTATAGATGGTGGAAAGGCTTTGGAGAGTCTGGAAGTGCGCCACTCACCGTAGAATACCCAGCCTCCGACCTGCTCTTGTAGCCACAGTACTTATGTAGTAGGTCAAGTTGCGTTTCTGGTCAATGGTGCCCCCAGGATGTTGATGGTGGGGGATTTGACGATGGTGATGCCATTGAATGTCAAGGGGAGGTGGTTTCGAATCTCTCTCTTGTTGGAGGTGGCTATCCAGTACTTGCCCAAGTAGCTGTTATTTATATTTGAGCCTTGATGATTGGTTTTAGCAAGCAACTTGCCTGCTGAATCTGACCTCATCTTTCCTGATATCTGCATATATGTACTTCCTGCAGTAGTTGCTGGATACTTTTATTTCTCTTTTAAGCCAGCACATAGAAATCAAATTGACACTTCTTGGTCTATTTAGCTTAGCTCTTTACTGATCAACTTGATAAGCTTTTAGGGTGCCTTTTGCGCATATGCAGTGCTCTGTACTGGTATGGAAATTAGGATAATTTGCCTCATGACTTCGCAACAACATTTTATTTAAATTGATTGTTTCTCTATAAATTTATTCCCAATGTACTTGTTCCCAATGTACATTAATGTCCTAACAGCAAACTTAATCCCATGTTGATGCATTATTATCTTAATATATTTAAATTTGGTTTGCATTCATTTATGAAGCACATAAGGCCTCAGTTTTGTTCACATTGCAATGGGAGCCCACCAAGTCATTTATTTGATGCACATTATCTCTTACACAGTAGCCCAAAAAAGTCAAGTAGGATTTTGATGGATGCATAAAAGTAATTGGTACTCAACATAAATTAGACGTTACATGAATGACCAGAGAAGCACTTAAGGATTCTGCAATCGAATTAAATTCTGCATTAAGGAAAGATATAGTAACATATTTTTTAACGTATTGAGTAAAGAATCTGTAAATGAGCACACACTCTGCTCTTGAAAAGCAGTACAATACGTCTTCAGTCTGTTAAACCCAACTGATCACTGCTTACTGAATTACCTAGTTTTCTCTTTTTTGCTCTTTTTAAACCTTGAACGTGTCCTACATTATGCTGTGGCTCTTCAACTTGTTTTCTTCATTTTTTATAAAAACTGTTTAAAAAGGAACTCATTACAGGTGATGTTCTCTACAAGTCGATATTTTACAACAGGTTGCATTTAGAGGTAGTGTTCTCATTATTTTGTAAATTATAGCTGCCTTGTGGCTTCTTTTCAGTTCACCATCTGCAATTCTTGCAAAGCCATTGTTAGCTGAATCCCAGGGTGTCTGCAATTTCTGCTACTCTGGTTTTCCTTTAGTTTCTAGATATCTGCTGTCTGTGCATGGCTTTCTTTTCCTGGTTCCTCCTAATATTTGCTGCAGACTCTGACTAACTATTTCTATAACCTATAATTTGCTCGGTGGAGTACCATTTGACAGATACGATATTCTATTCTGAAGTCAGTCTTCACTCATGACTAAATTACCAAGAAGTCTATGGAGCCGAAATTGCCCCTCTGAGCAAGGCCCGTTAGCGGAGGCGCTAAAGTGTTTTCACCCAGACGTGGCGGACAGAGCCCCCCTCCTCCCCGAAATTGCTCCCAGGGATCGGTGCGCGGAAAGTGCTGTGCACCGCGATTAGAGGCGGATGTGCACCGACCCCCTTATCACCACGCACCGACCCCTTTGCAGGGGAAATTGCTCTGTGGCGCACGAGGTTGGCGTGCGGTGATGCTGAGAAGCTGTGGTGGCTGGGGCACCCCGGCCGCCCTTAAAAGGGGGTGGTAGCGCTGCCGCCGCCATCTTTTTTGTGTCGGCTGACCTTTCACCTGGCCCGACAATGGCAGCCGCCAACATGCAGCCCGGCAACCCTCTTGGATTTTGCCCCTGCATCTCTCAAATTTAGTGGACTGGTGTAAGTTTTTTTTTGCTGAGAACTGAAAGTGAAGGATCAAAGCACATTGTGCAGGAGACCAACAGAGTTGAATAAGTAAAAGGAGGAGATAAATCAGGAAGTGGATATTTTTGTTAATTAATACTAGAGTTTAGGGGACGTTGGAATGGCTGCATTTATTGGCCAGCCCTATTTTCCCTGAGAAGGTGGTGATGGGCTGCCATTATAATCCGCTGCTGTTCTGTAGTGATGGTGCTTCTCCAAAGGTGTCAAGTTTGTAATTCCATGATTTTGACCCAACAATGTTGAAGAATGATTATGATACTGAACTTGGCTTTTCCAAACCTGATGATTCTAAGAGTAGGGACTATTAAGGGAGGGAAAAAGTTTATCATTTTGAACACTCGAAAATAAATTGAATTAGAACAGGCAATTGATTTCAATACGGTGAAGATGTAGAGAGGAGGAAGAGGCTGTCTCATGCTTACTTCAACTGTGGTAATCCCTACTGGGCTGCATGCTTAGACTTCCAAAGGACATTTGATGATAATTATCTCAAAAGTTGTGACGTTGCAGAGCAAAACTTGCATATGGATAAGAAATTGTCCGAACATAGAAAACAACGGGTACTGGACAATGTCATAGTTGGAAGGGGTACCAATGAAGGGGGTGTACCAGGATTCAGTGTTGGGGCCACTATTGTTACTAATTTACATCAATGACTTTGATTCAACAACAATAACTTACATTTATATTATGTTTTTAACATAGAAAAACATCCCAAGGCATTTCACAGAAGCGTAATCAGACAAAAAATGACACTGAATAAAAGAGGAGATATTAGGAGGAGTGATTAAAAGCTTGGTCAGAGGTAGGGTTTTAAAGGATGAGAAGGAGGTCGAGAGGCAGAGAGGTTTAGGGAGGGAATTCCAGAGCTTGGAGCCTAGACAGCTAAAGGCATGGCTGCAATGGTGGACTGAATGGATTTCATGATGCACAAGAGGCCATACTAGCATTTAAAGAATTAATACAGAATTTAAAACAAACATACATTCCTTTAAGATACAATAACCCCACAGGAAAAGTGGTCCAACCATGGCTAACCAGAGAAGTTAAAGATAGTATTAGATCAAAGGAAGAGATTTCTAATTTTGCCAGAAAGAGCAGTAAGCCTGAGGATTGGGAGGATTTTTAGAATTTAGCAAAGGAGGACCAAGAAATTGATAAAGAAAGGGAAAATAGAATATGAGAGTAAACTAGCAAGAGACATAAAAACAGATGGTGAAAGCTTCTATAGGTATGTAAAAAGGAGAAGATTAGCAAAAGTAAATGTGGGTTCCTTACAGGCTGAGACAGGAGAAATTATAACGGGGAATAAGGAAATGGTAGAGAAAATAAACAAATACTTTGTGTCTGTCTTCATGGAAGAAGATACAAAAAATCCTCCCAGAAATAGTGGAGAACCAAGGGTCCAGCGAGAATGAGGGAACTAAAAGAAATTAATATTAGGTTTAAAAAAAAGTACTGGAGAAATTAATGGGACTGAAAGCTGATAAATCCCCTGGATCTGATGGCCTACATCCTTGGGTTTTGAAAGAGGTGCCCATAGAGATAGTGGATGCATTGGTTGTCATCTTCCAAAATTCCATAGATTCTAGAACAGTTCCCACAAATTGGAAAGTAGCAAATGTAACCCTGCTATTTGAGGATGAAGAGAGAAAACAGGGAATTACACACCAGTTAGCCGGACATCAGTAGTAGGGAAAATGCTAGAATCTATTATTAAAGACGTGGTAACAGGGCAGTAGAAAAGAATAATAGGATTGGTCAGGGTCAACACGGATTTATGAAAGGGAAATCATGTTTGTCAAATCTGTCAGAATTTTTTGAGGTTGTAACAAGTAGAATAGATGAGGGGAAAACTAGTGGATGTGGTGTATTTGGATTTTCAGAAGGCATTCGATAAGGTGCCACACAAGAGGCTATTAAACAAAATTAGGGCTCATGGGATTGGGGGTAATATACTAGCATGGATTGAGGATTGGTTAATGGATAGAAACCAGAGAGTAGGAATAAATGGGTCATTTTCGGGTTGGGAGGGTGTAACTAGCCGGGTGCCGCAAGGATCAATCTATATTAATGACTTGGATCAGGGGACCAAATGTAATATAGGTACAACGTCCCGAATCCGGCAACCTCAAGACCGAAGCCGTGCCGGTTTTTGTATTTTTCCGGATTTCAGGTCGGACATTACGCGTGAGTTGGGTTGGGTCGAGGGGAGCAGATGAGTCTGGTCAAGTCGCACATGGGTCAGGTTGGGTAGGGTCACATGTGGATCGGGGTCGAGGGCCACTCGGCAAGGCTAGGACTGTTCGCATGCCGGACTACTCGATCTGAAATGCACTTTGTCTGAAAAACCGGCCATTTTTAAAAAAAATTATTCCGGATTCCAGACTACTCGATCTGAAATGCACTTTTGTAAAAAATGTCCAGTTTTCAGGCAATTCCGGTTTTTGGAATTCCGGGTTTGGGACTTTGTACCTGTATATCCAAGTTTGCTGATGATACAAAGCTAGGTGGGAATTTAAGTTGTGAGGAGGATGCAAAGAGGCTTCAAGGGGGATGTAGACAAGCTGAGTGAGTGGGCAATAACATAGCAAATGGAATATAATGTGGAGAAATGTGAAGTTATCCACTTTGGTAGGAAAAATAGAAAAGCAGAGTATTTTTTAAATGCTGAGAGATTGGGAAATGTTGGTGTTCAGAGTGACCTGGGTATCCTTGTACATGAATCACTGAAAGTTAACATGCAGTACAGCAAGCAATTAAGAAAGCAAATGGCATGTTGGCCTTTATTACAAGAGGATTTGAGTACAAGAGTAAAGATGTCTTACTGCAATTATACAGGTCCCTGGTGAGACCACACCTGGATTATTTTGTACAGTTTTGATCTCCTTACCTAAGGAAGGATATACTTGCCATAAGTTCAACTAATGTTCTCCAGACTGATTCCTGGGATGGGGGTGGGGATTGTCCTATGAAGAGAGATTGAGCAGACTAGGCCTATATTCTCTAGACTTTAGAAGAATGAGAGGTGATCTCATTGAAGCATACAAATATTTACAGGGCTGGACAGGGAGGATGTTTCCTCTGGCTGGAGAGTCTAGAACGATGGGTCACAGTCTCAGAATAAGGGGTCGACCATTTAGGACTAAGTTGGGGAGAAACCTTTTCACTCGGAGGGTGATGCATCTTTGGAATTCTTTACCCCACAGGGCTGTGGAGGCTCAGTCTTTTATTCAAGACAGAGATCGATAGATTTTTGAATATTAAGTGAATCGAGGGATATGGGGACAGTGCAGGAAAGTAGAGTTGAGGTAGAAGATCATCCATGATCTTATTGAATGCCGGAGTAGGCTCGAGGGGCCAAATGGTCTACTCCTGCTCCTAATTCTTTTATTCTTACGTTCTGATAGTCAGATGAAAGCAGAGTTCTCAGAGTGTTACAGGGCTGGAGAAGATTACAGAGATAGAGAGGGGCTAGGCCATGAAGGGATTTAAACACTGGAATTGAGAATTTTAAATTTTGAGGTGAGTGGGCCAAATTCTATTGCATATTTCTTCGACATCACCTCCCAGACCCATGACCTCTACCACCTAGAATGACAAGGGCAGCAGGCGCATGGGAACACCACCACCTGCAAGTTCCCCTCCAAGTCACGCATACTTGGAAATCTATCACCGTTCCTTCATCGTCACTGGGTCAAAATCCTGGAACTCCCTCCTTAGCAGCACGATGGGAGTACCTTCACCTCATAGACTGCAACGGTTCAAGAAGGTGGCTCATCGCCACCTTCTTGAGGGCAATTGGGGATGGACATTAAATGCTGGTCTTGCCAGTGACGCCCATATTCCATGAATCAATTATTAAAAAAATGGGACAGCACTTCCTTCCTGTGGGTGCCCTGCTTACCTGCTGAAAAGAGTAGGTTAATTTCGGGACAGAGCGGGAAGGAAGTGGGATCGCTGGGGTTGAGTGACTCCTTTTATTTTAGATGCCCCCTACATGTAGTTTCCGCCAGGTGAGGACAGTTAAAGTCAGGGACATAATTTCTAAGGCTGCCTTTATTTCTTCCCCCATTCCTTTGGAGGTATACTGTCAGGTCCCAGCACTTTGTCCTTTAACTTAACTAACTTGTCTAGTACATTTGTTTATTATAATATTTATCATCTTTTAGCCAATTCAGAATTTATCTGCTCCCCAATATTCTCTTTTGCAAACTGATGCAAAGTACCAGTTAAATATCACTGCCAATTTCCATTTATCCTCCAGTAACTTGCTAATAGCTCTTGGGGGTCCCATCTCACATTTGATAATTCTCTTTTTCTTGATATATTCATAAAATACTTTACTGTTTTTAATACTTTGTGAGATTGTCTTCTCGTGCACCTTCCTTGCTTTTCTTACCCTATGCTTAACCTCTTTCCTTATTTTGCATTCTTTCATTTTTATTATGCTTATCGGTGCCATATGCCCTCTTCAATTTCAGTTTGTTGATATAATCTTTATTTTTCTACCATGGCATCTAGAAACTGGATTTTTAATCATATATATTTATTCTGCACCTTTGTAATCTCCTTTTCAAAAAATTCCTATTGTTGATCTGTGTGCCAATTTCTCTTTCTACTTCACCTCGGCAGACTCTTGTCTTTCTAGCATCTGCTCTATTACCATCTGGTGCCCTTGTTTTTATATATTTTTTATTTGGACCTTAAATCTTGCCATATTATGATCACTATTCCTAAGTTGCTCACCCACATTTAACTCATCTATCTGATCAATTTCTTTGCTCTCCTCATGTAGGCACCCGAGCATACTGTTTGAGGAAGGAGTCTGCACATATTTTTGGAATTGCATTCCCATTTCTTAGTTTATTCCCTCCCTGTCCTAATCAACAAGTGCGAATTAAAATCTTCTGGAACAATAATTTTGTTCCTACACCTCTCCCTGATCTGTCTAAAATTTCCTCTTCCATTTCCCTATGACAATTATGGTGTCTCTCTTACAATCGCATTAATGTAACAATCTATTTTAAAATCTTTTACCACATTGGCGGTCGAAACTTCTTTCATGTATATCAGTCCTCTACAGTAAATGTTTCCCTCCTTCATCAATGCTGCCATTACTCCTTTCTTATCTATTCTATCCATTCTAAAAATATACTTATGTTTATTTTGCTGTCCTACCCAGTTTGCAGCCTAGTTTCTGTTAGTGCTATTCGGGAGGGCGGTGAGCACCTCGAGTCGCGTCGCTGAGAGTATAGAAACATAGAAACATAGAAAATAGGTGCAGGAGTAGGCCATTCGGCCCCTCGAGCCCGCTCCACCATTCAATAAGATCATGGCTGACCATTCACTCAGTACCCCTTTCCTGCTTTCTCTCCATACCCCTTGATCCCTTTAGCCATAAGGGCCATATCTAACTCCATCTTGAATATATCCAATGAACTGGCATCAACAATTCTCTGCGGTAGGGAATTCCACAAGTTAACAACTCTGAGTGAAGAACTTTCTCCTCATCTCAGTCCTAAATGGCCTATCCCTTATCCTAAGACTGTATCCCCTGGTTCTGGACCTCCCCATCATCGGGAGCATTCTTCCCGCATCTAACCTGTCCAGTCCCATCAGAATCTTGTAAGTTTCTATGAGATCCCCTCTCATCCTTCTGAACTCCAGTGTATAAAGGCCCAGTTGATCCAGTCTCTCCTCATATGTCAGTCCCGCCATCCCAGGAATCAGTCTGGTGAACCTTTGCTGCACTCCCTCAATAGCAAGAATGTCCTTCCTCAGATTAGGAGACCAAAACTGAACACAATATTCCAGGTGAGGCCTCACCAAGGCCCTGAACAACTGCAGTAAGACCTCCCTGCTCCTATACTCAAATTCCCTAGCTATGAAGGCCAACATACCATTGCCTTCTTCACCGCCTGCTGTACCTGCATGCCAACTTTCAATGACTGATGAACCATGACGCCCAGGTCTCGTTGTACCTTTTCCTAATCTGCTGCCATTCAGATAATATTCTGCCTTTGTGTTTTTGCCCCTAAAATGGATAACCTCACATTTATCCACATTATACTGCATCTGCCATGCATTTGCCCACTCACCTAACCTGTCCAAGTCACCCTGCAGCCTTTTAGCGTCCTCCTTACATCTCACACCGCCACCCAGTTTAGTGTCATCTGCAAACTTAAAGATATTACACTCAATTCCTTCATCTAAATCATTAATGTATATTGTCAATAGCTGGGGTCCCAGCACTGAGCCCTGCGGCACCCCACTAGCCACTGCCTGCCATTCTGAAAAGGAACCGTTTATCGCGACTCTCTGCTTCCTGTCTGCCAACCAGTTCTCTATCCACGTCAGTACATTACCCCCAATACCATGTACTTTGATTTTGCACACCAATCTCTTGTGTGGGACCTTGTCAAAAGCCTTTTGAAAGTCCAAATACACCACATTCACTGGTTCTCCCTTGTCCACTCTACTAGTTACATCCTCAAAAAATTCCAGAAGATTTGTCAAGCATGATTTCCCTTTCATAAATCCATGCTGACTTGGACCGATCCTGTCACTGCTTTCCAAATGCGCTGCTATTTCATCTTTAATAATTGATTCCAACATTTTCCCCACTACTGATGTCAGGCTTACTGGTCTATAATTACCCGTTTTCTCTCTCCCTCCTTTTTTAAACAGTGGTGTTACATTTGCTATCCTCCAGTCCATACCCAGCATGCCCAGAAAACAGGCGCAGGCAGCGGAAGGAGCGTGCGGCAAACCAGTCCCACCCACCCTTTCCTTTAACGACAGACCGTCTGCCCCACTTGTGACAGACTGTGGTTCCCGTATTGGACTGTTCAGTCACCTAAGAACTCATATTTTAAGAGTGGAAGCAAGTCTTCCTCGATTTCGAGGGACTGCCTATGATGATAATGAGTGCTATTAAATCTAGATCTTCCTGCAATAGAATTGCTTCTGATTTCCCCAGTTTGTATTTAAAGCTACTTCTTTCCCCTTGATTTCTATTTTTTGTCCAAACTAATTCTTTGTTCTTTTATAAAAACAGAAAATGCTGGAAATACTCAGCAAATCTGTGGAGAGAGAAACAGTTGACTTTTCAGGTCGATGACCTTTCTGATGAAACTACCTGAAACGTTACCTCTGTTTCTCCTTCCACAGATGCTGCCTGACCCGCTTAGTCTTTTCCAGCTTTTTCTGTTTTTATAGAGTCAGTGTCATTACGGCACAGAAGGAGGCCATTCCACCCATCGCGTCCATGCTGGCTCTCTGTAGAGAAATCCAGTTAGTCCCATTTCCCCACTATCCCATAGCCCTGCAGGTTTATTTCCCTTGAGTACCTATCCAATTTCCTTTTGAAATTATTGATCGTCTCTGCTTCCACCACCCTCGTCGGCAGCGCATTCCAGGCCATTACCACTCGCTGCGTAAAAAAATTCTTCCTCACATCCCCCCGTATCTCTTGCCCAAAACCTTAAATCTATGTCCCCTCGTCCTTGTACCATCAGCTAATTGGAGCAGCCTTTCTCGGTCTACCTTATCCAAACATGTCATAATCTTGTACATTTCTATTAAATCTCCCCTCAACATGCTTTGCTCCAAGGAGAACAAACCCAGCTTCTGCAACCTAACCTTGTAGCTAAAATCCCTCATCCCTCATCCCTTGAACCATTCTGGTAAATCTCTTCTGCACCCTCTCAAGGACCTTCACATCCTTCCTGAAGTTTGGTGACCAGAACTGGACACAATACTCTAGTTGTGGCCTAACCAGAGCTTTATAAAAGTACAGCATAACTTCCCTGCTTTTGTACTCAACACCTCTATCCATGAAGCCCAAGATCCCATATGCTTTGCTAACTACTCTCAATATGTCCTGTCGGCTTCAAAGATCTATGCACATGAACCACCCCAGTTCCCTCTGTCCCTGCACACTCTTTAGAATGGTGCAATTAAGTCTATATTGCCTCTCCCTATCCTTTCTGCCAAAATGCATCACCTCACACATCTCTGTATTAAATTCCATCTGCCACTTGTCTGCCCATTCTGCTAGCCTATCTATGTCCTATTGCAGTCAATTGGTATCATCCTTCCTGTGTGTCACAATTCCACGTTTGGTATAATCGGGAAATTTTACTCTGTATTCCAATATCCAAGTCGTATTAAAAAAGCAGTGGTCCTTGCACTGAGCCTTGGGGAACACCACTGTCTACCATTCTCCAGGCTGAAAAGCAATATTTAACACGACTCACTGTTTTCCGTCCATAAGCCAATTTCTTTACCAAGCTGACATTGACCCTCTTGTTCAATGAGCCTCAATTTTGTTAACCAGCTTTTTGGTAGTTTTTCAAACGCTTTCTTAAAATCCATATAGATAACATTCACTGCATTCCCTTCATCAACCTTCTCTGTTACTTCATCAAAAAATTCAATTAGATTAGTCAAACACGATCTGCCTTTTACAACTCCGTGCTGGCTCTCCTTAATTAACTTAAACCGCTCCAAGTGTTAATTTTTTCCCTGATTATTGTTTCTAAAACCTTACCCACCACTGATAAACTGACTGGCCTGCAATTACAGGTGCAACGTCGAGAATCCGGAACCCTCGGGATCTGCATTCCGGGCTTTTCCGGACTTTTGATCATCTTTCTGACATCACGCATCTGGAAATACCCGAGCCCAAGTTCGGGTATTTCTGGATTTCGGAACATCAGAAAGAGGGGGAGGGGGTCCCTGCCAAGAAGCTGTTCAGGCCCACCGGCCCTGTTGATGAGGTGTCCGGGTGGGGCCCCCGCCTCGGAGGTGGTGTCCGGGCTGGCCGGCGAGTAGGCCCTGAGGCAAGGGTGGCAGGTGAGGCAAGGCCCGAGGTAGGACCCCGGGGTCGGCTGGTCCGGATTCCGGACGACCCTGCCACCTATTGGTCCGGATTCCAGAACATTCAGGACTCTGGAACTCCGGATTTTTGACGCTGCGTCTGTACTAGGATTGCCCTTACACCCTTTCTTGAACAAGGGTGTCACATTTGCCACTTTGCAATCCTCTGGCACCTCCCCCGCATCTAGGGAAGATTGGAGAATTATGGCAAGCCCTTCCGCTATCTCCACCCCCATTTCCCTTAGCAACCTGGGATACAAGCCATCTGGACCAGGAGACTTATCCACTCTAAACACAGCCAGCCTTTCCAGTACATCCTGCCTATCAATTTTCACCCCATCCATTACCTCTGCCATCTCTGCTTCTACCGATATTTTGTCAGCATCCTCTTCCTTAGTAAACACTGAAACAAAGTACTCATGAAGTATTCTAGCCTTGCCCTGCGCCTCTACGCATATATCATCAGCTTTGTCACTCATGGGCTCCACCCTGCCTCTTACTACCTGCTTACTATTTACATGCTAGTACAAGATTGTTGGGTTCCCTTTTATGTTAACTGCCATTCTATTCTCATATTCTCTCTTTGCCAGTCTTATTTTCCTCTTCACTTCCTCTCTCAACTTATTGTATTTGGCCTGGTTCTCACTTGAAGAATTCACCTGACATGCATCAGACTCCCTCTTTTTTTTGTTTCATCATATTCTCTATCTCCCTCGTCATCCAAGGAGCCCTGGCTTTAGTTTCCTTACCTTTCCCTCTTGTTGGAATGTACCTAGCCTGTACCTGGAACATCTCTTCCTTAAAGATCACCCATTGTTCCGTAACAGTTTTTCCTGCCAATCTTTGGTTCCATTTTACCCTGGCTAGATCCCCTCTCATCCCATTGAAGTTAGTCCTCTTCCAATTCAGAAATTCTACTTTAGATTGCTCCTTGTTCTTCTCCATTACTAATCTAAACCTTATGATATGGTGATCACTCTTCCCCCAGACACTTGGTCCACTTGGCCCACTTCAATCCCCAGCAATGCCTCCTTCCTAGTTGGGCTGAGAACATAACCGGTTAAGGAAGTTCTCCTGAACACATTTCAGTAATTCCTCCCCCTCCTTTCCCTTTACAATAACGTTGGCCCTGAAATTCCGGCCTTCCCGGGTCCGTACGGAGTTTCTACGGACCCGGGAAGGCATCGCAAAAGCCGGTTTTCAGCACACAATGCGCATGCGCTGAAAACCGGCTTTTCCGACCTGGCTTGACAGATCCTCCGCATCTCGGGAGCGAGGACATTTGCAAGGGCAAGATTGTGGTATTTACCCATATCTTGCCCAGCAAATGTCCTGAAAACTCTTGCACCTGATAAAAGCAGGCGCACAGCCTACGTTTACAGACATAAGAGTTTTAAAACACACTTAAAACATAAATAATAAAATTAAAAATAAACATTTTTAAAAACCCTGCCCACTGCATTAAATTGATTTTAAATCATAATTAAAACAACTTTGTAAAAACTCAGACATTTGTTTTTTCTCTAAGATATTTATTAACTTTAATTTCAATTAATTTTAATTATGTGAAGTGTGTTTTTTATTTTTAAATTTGTTTTTGTTTTTTTCTCAATTAATAGCAATGAGAACTCGAAGATATGGAGTTCCCATTGTTATTAATTGAGAATACTGTACCTGATTGGCTGAGCAATCACACATGGCTGCATCTTCTGCGTGGGAACCTCTCGGACGGGAGCGCATTTCACAGAAAGCCTCCCCACTGGAATCGAAGGCGCCTCCGGGACCACCAGGTACTCTCAGAAAAATGCTCCTGTTGGAGGCAATTGTCCGCGGGAAGCCTCTGACCGGAATTTCAGGGCCAATATCCCAATCGATATTCGGGTAATTAAAGTCCCTCAATATTACCATTATATAGTTCTTGCACATCTCTGTGGTTTCCCTGCAGATTTGCTCCTCAATCTCTCACTATTTGGAGGCCTATAGAATACCCCCAATAGTGTGATCATATCCTTTTTGCTTCTCTGTTCTAACCAAATGGATTCTGTCCATGGCCCCACAAGGACATCCTCTCTTTCCAACACTACAATGTCTTCCCTAATCAGTACTGCCACCCCATCTCCCTTTTTTCCTTCCCTATCTTTTCTGAACATCTTGTATCCGTGAATATTAAGCGCCCAGTCCTCGTCATTTTAAGCCATATTTCTGTTATTGCCGCTACATCATGTTTCCACACGGCTAATTGTGCCTGTATCTCAGCAACCTTATTCACCACATTTGTGTATTTACATACGTGCATTCTAAACTTGTCTTTGTATTCCTCATAGTCCTTCTTGGTCTAGTTCTATCTAATATGGTACTACTTCTTTCTCTAGTACTATCCAACACTCTCACTCTTGTATGCACCTTATTCCTCTTTTCTACTTCTATATGCTGGTGCTCACCCCCCTTGCCAATTTAGTTTAAATCCTCCCCAACCACACGAGTGAACCTCCCCACGAGGACATTGGCCCATGTCCTGTTGAAGTGCAACCCGTCCCTTTTTGAATAGGTGCCTCCTGCCCCAGAACTGGTCCCAAAGCCCCAAGAATCTGAAGCCCTCCCTTCTGCATCATGTATTGGTCTTCCCTATCTTCCTATTCCTACTCTCGCTGGCGCGTAGCACTGGGAGTAATCCAGAGATTACTACCTTCGAGGTCTTACTTTTTAACTTCCTCCCTAGCTCCTGAAAGTCTGACTGTAAGATCTCAATTTCAGATTTCCAGCATCTGCAGTGTTTTGCTTTTTTACCTTGTTCTTTTATTTCTTTTTCCTGCTTAGAACTAGTTGATTTAAGCTTCCTCTTCCAGTTCCTTTATTCCTTCTACATTCTATCCTGTTTGGTAAATTTATTTTTATTTGTAAATTAACCTCCTCTGTTTCTACCTTCCCTATTTGCTGTTTCTGATTTCCCTATGGCTGCTTTTCCTAATTTAAATGATTCTTCACTTCCCTATTTATCTGTTTTACCAGTTTATTCTTGTTCTTGTTCACGTATAGATCATCCATATGAAATCATACCCATTTTGCTCAAAACTGGTGCCAATGCCTCATAAAATAGAAACCCTCTTTTTAGCACCACCCCTTTCGCCACCTGTTGAGCTCCCTAATCTTCCTACTCTTCCATATTCTCACACATGGCTGAGGGATATATACAGAGATTACCACCCATGGAATTGTGGGGAAGGAACCCCCCACACCTGTCTCGCACAGGGAAGAAGCCCCCCACTTTCTGTCTATCTCCCTTTTTGTGTGTGTGTGTGTGTGTGTCTTTTTCCTTTATTTCTTTCTCTTAGTCTCCCTCACCCATCTCTTTGCCTACTCTGGCTTTCTTTCCCTATCTCTGTGACTCCTTGCCTCTTTTTCTCTTGTTTCTCATCTCCTCTCATTCTTGCATGCCCCTCTCTTTCTCTTGCCTCTCTGTCGCTCTCTCTCTCTCTCTGGTGTCTCTCTCTCTCTCTCTCTCTCTCTCTCCCCGCCCGCCCCCCCGCCCCCCCCCCCCCCCACCTTGTTAGCGGTAAGTATACACACCTTGCAGTCTATTACAGATTAAAAGTAATACCTGGATATGTGAGATGACGTGATGGAAGTAAGCATGAGATAAGACCATCAGAAATAGGAGCAGGAGAAGGTCATACAGCCCCTCGAGCCTGCTGCACCATTCAATAAGATCATGCTGATCTTTGACCTCAACTCTACTTTCCTGCCCGATCCCCAGATCCCTCGATTCTCTTGAGTCCAAAAATCTATCTATCGGGCCTTGAATATATTAAATGACTGAGCATCCACATGCTTCCGGGGTAGAGAATTCCAAAGATTCACAACCTTTTGAGAAAGAAATTTCTTCTCATCTCAGTCCTAAATGGCAGGCCTCTTATCCTGAGACTTTTCCCCCCTAGTTCTAGATTCTCCAGCCAAGGGAAACAGCCTCTCAGCATCTACCCCATCAAGCCTGCTCAGAATCTTTTGTGTTTAATGAGATCACCTCTCATTCTTTTAAACTCCAGAGAGTATAGGCCCATTCTATTCAATATCTCCTCATAGGACAACCCTCTCATCCCAGAAATCAATGATACAAGAAGCAAGGGGTGAAAATTACAGGAAGTGTGCACTATAAGCAAAAACTTTTAATCGACAACCAGCAGATCTGCCCTGGCATTGGTCATGGTGGGTTAGAGTGACTATGTGAACTATGTTCCCTTGGTGAATTTCATTGTGTCATTATAAAATGTTGACATATTGATTTTGGGTATGGTCATTAATAAAATGTTGAAGACAAAAAAAGTAACACAAAATTTATGACCCTGGAAGTAAACTTAAGTGAATAAAATTGTGCGCCATACACAAGACTTTTAATGCATTACAAGTTGAGCTGCGCTATCATTGTACACAGGAAGTCGAGACCAAATATAATATTGAAGTGAAACAGGGTTAGAAGGCAAGGGATATTTGGACCAGGTTACACAGATATAATTCAGTCCCTTTTTTAAAGTCATACATTTAGTCTTTTTTTTATATTTTCACTGTTTGTATATATAATAGCAACATTCTATGGAAACATGTTACACAGCTCTACTGGTGGGAGGGTGTAATTGCAGCACGACACGTCAAGTTTCCATTCTCAGTGTAGATATAGGAATTTAAACAATAAAAAAATCAATAAGTGCATGTACAATAAAATTAATATATAATAAATATTTATTTTAATACAAGAGGGACCTAGTAATGCTGTTGGAAAGAAAATATACTGGTGTTCCAGAAAAAAGTATTTTTTTTAGCTTTCTATTCTCTGTTCCAAGTTAAAACTTAGACGCAAGAAATTAAAGTTGTAAGAAGCTGTAATTTGATACAGGCACCACTGTTTAGAATCTGAGCAGTCTTATTTTTTTTGTCCCATTCTCAGCAGGGTACTTGGACAAATATCAAGTGCACAAAAGAATAAGAAACTATTTGCTTCATAATATGGAAGATTCTTGAGGGGAACAGCTGTGATGAATGTGTCAGAAATATCATAGAATCATAGAAATTTACAGCATGGAAGGAGGCCATTTCGGTCCATTGTGTCCACGCCGGCCGATAAAGAGCTATCCAGCCTAATTCCACGTTCCACCTCTTTTCCGTAGGTTACGACACTTCAAGTGCATATCCAAGTACTTTTTAAATGTGGTGAGAGTTTCTGCCGCTACCCCCTTTCAGGTAGTGAGTTCGAAAGCCCCACCACTCTCTGGGTGAAAAAATTTCCCCCCAAATCCCCTCTAAACCTCCTACCAATTATTTTAAATCTATGCCCCCTGGTTGTTGACCCATCTGCTAGGGAAAATAGGTCCTTCTACGCCACTCTATCGAGGCCCCTCATAATTTTATGCACCTCAAGAAGGTCTCCACTCAGCCTCCTCTGTTCCAATCCTATCCAATCTTTCCTCAGAGCTAAAATTCTCCAGGCCAGGCACCATCCTCGTAAATCTCCTCTGTACCCTCTCTAGTGCAATCACATCTTTCCTGTAATATTTTGACTAGAACTGCATGCAGTACTCTAGCTGTGGCTTAACTAGTATTTTATACAGTTCAAGCATAACCTCCCTGCTCTTGTATTCTGTGCCTCAGCTGATAAATGCAAGTATTCCGTATGTCTTCTTAACCACCTTATCTACCTGGCCTGCTACCTTCAGGTCCAAGGTCCCTTTGTCCCTCTACACTTCGTATTGTCCTACCATATAATGTGTATCCCTTGCCTTGTTAGCCCTCCTCAAATGCATTACCTTACACTTCTCAGGATTGAATTCCATTTGCCACTGTTCTGCCCACCTGACCAGTTCATTAATATCTTCCTGCAGTCTACAGCTTTCTTCATTTATCAACCACACAGCCACCTTTTGTATCATCTGCAAACTTCTTAATCATACTCCCTACATTCAAGTCTAAATCATTGATATATACCACAAAAAGCAAGCGACCTAGTACTGAGCTGTGCGGCACCCCACTGGATACAGCCTTCCAGTCACAAAAACACCCATCAGCCATTACCCTTTGCTTCCTGCCTCTGAGCCAATTTTGGATCCAACTTGGCACTTTTTCTTGGATCCCATGAGCTTTTACTTTCGTGACCAGTCTGCCAGGTGAGACTTTATCAAAAGCCTTGATAAAATCCATATACACTACATCAAACGCACTACCCTCATCAACCCTCCTTGTTACCTCCTCAAAAAATGCAATCCAGTTAGTCAGGCACGACCTTCCTGAACAAATCCATGCTGACTGTACTTGAGTAATCCGTGTCTTTCTAAATGAAGATTTATCCTGTCCCTCAGAATTTTTTCCAGTAATTTTCCCACCACTGAGGTTAGGCTGACCGGCCTGTAATTATTCGGTCTATGCCTTTCTCTCTTTTTAAACAAAGGTACAAGGTTAGCAGTCCTCCAGCCCTCCTGCACCACACCTGTAGCCATCGAGGATTAGAAAATGATGGTCAGAGCCTCTGCTATTTTGCTTCTCTTAACAACCTGGGATACATTTCATTTGGGCCTGGGGCTTTATCCACTTTCAAAGTTGCTAAACCCCTTAATACTTTCACGCTCACTATATTTATTTCATCTAATATTTCACATTCCTCCTCCCTGATTGCAATGTCTGCATCGCCCCTCTCATACCCACGTCTTAAGACAAGTAGCGGCAGTGATTGTGGATGCATTGGTTGTAATTTACCAAAATTCCCTGGATTCTCGGGAGGTCCGAGCAGATTGGAAAACTGCAAATGTAACGCCCCTATTTAAAAAAGGAGGCAGACAAAAAGCAGGAAACTATAGACCAGCGAACCTAACATTTGTGGTTGGGAAAATGTTGGAGTCCATTATTAAAGAAGCAGTAGCAGGACATTTGGAAAAGCAAAATTCGGTCAGGCAGAGTCAGCATGGACTTATGAAGAGGAAGTCATGTTTGACAAATTTGCTAGAATTCTTTGAGGATAAGAACATAAGAACATAAGAACATCAGAACATAAGAATTAGGAACAGGAGTAGGCCATCTAGCCCCTCGAGCCTGCCCCGCCATTCAATAAGATCATGGCTGATCTGGTCGTGGACTCAGCTCCACTTACCCGCCCTCTCCCCGTAACCCTTAATTCCCTTATTGCTTAAAAATCTATCTATCTTTGACTTGAAAACATTCAATGAGCTAGCCTCAACTGCTTCCTTGGGCAGAGAATTCCACAGATTCACAAACCTCTGGGAGAAGGAGTTTTTTTCTCAACTCGGTTTTAAATTGGCTCCTCCGTATTTTGAGGCTGTGCCCCCTAGTTCTAGTCTCCCCCACCAATGGAAACAACCTCTCTGCCTCTATCTTGTCTATTCCTTTCATGATTTTAAATGTTTCTATAAGATCACCCCTCATCCTCCTGAACGCCAAGGAGTAAAGACCCAGTCTACTCAATCTATCATCATAAGGTAACCCCCTCATTTCTGAAATCAGCCTAGTGAATCGTCTCTGTACCCCTTCCAAAGCTAGTATATCCTTCCTTAAGTAAGGTGACCAAAACTGCACGCAGTACTCCAGGTGCGGCCTTACCAATACCTTATACAGTTGCAGCAAGACCTCCCTGCTTTTTGTACTCCATCCCTTTCGCAATGAAGGCCAATATTCCATTTGCTTTCCTGATTACCTGCTGCACCTGCAAACTAACCTTTTTTTGGGATTCATGCACAAGGACTCCAAAAGAGTTTCATGCACAAGGACCCCCAGGTCCCTTTGCACCACAGCATGTTGTAATTTCTCCCCATTCAAATAATATTCCCTTTTACTGTTTTTTTTCCCCAAGGTGGATGACCTCACACTTTCTGACATTGTATTCCATCTGCCAAACCTTAGCCCATTCGCTTAATCTATCCAAATCTCCTTGCAGTCTCTCTGAGTCCTCTACACAACCCGCTTTCCCACTAATCTTAATGTCATCTGCAAATTTTGTTGCACTACACTCTGTCCCCTCTTCTAGGTCATCTATGTATATTGTAAACAGTTGTGGTCCCAGCACTGATTCCTGTGCCACACCACTAACCACTGATTTCCAACCGGAAAAGGACCCATTTATCCCGACTCTCTGCTTTCTGTTCGCCAGCCAATTCTCTATCCATGCTAATACATTTCCTCTGACTCAGTGTACCTTTATCTTCTGTAGTAACCTTTTGTGTGGCACCTTATCGAATGCCTTTTGGAAATCTAAATACACCACATCCATCGGTACACCTCTATCCACCATGCTCGTTATATCCTCAAAGAATTCCAGTAAGTTAGTTAAACATGATTTCCCTTTCATGAATCCATGCTGCGTCTGCTTGATTGCACTATTCCTATCCAGATGTCCCGCTATTTCTTCCTTAATGATAGTTTCAAGCATTTTCCCCACTACAGATGTTAAACTAACCGGCCTATAGTTACCTGCCTTTTGCCTGCCCTCTTTTTTTTTTAAACAGAGGCGTTACATTAGCTGCTCTCCAATCCGCTGGTACCTCCCCAGAGTCCAGAGAATGCATCTGCTATAACTTCAGCCATCTCTTTTAATACCCTGGGATGTATTTCATCAGGACCAGGGGACATGTCTACCTTCAGTCCCATTAGCCTGTCCAGCACTACTCCCCTAGTGATAGTGATTGTCTCAAGGTCCTCCCTTCCCACATTTCTGTGGCCTGCAAATTTTGGCATTGTTTTTGTGTCTTCCACTGTGAAGACGGAAGCAAAGTAATTGTTTAAGGTCTCAGCCATTTCCACATTTCCCATTATTAAATCTCCCTTCTCATCTTCTAAGGGACCAACATTTACTTTAGTCACTTTCTTCCGTTTTATATATCGGTAAAAGCTTTTACTATCTGTTTTTATGTTTTGCGCCAGTTTACTTTCGTAATCTATCTTTCCTTTCTTTATTGCTTTCTTAGTCATTCTTTGCTGTCGTTTAAAATTTTCCCAATCTTCTAGTTTCCCACTAACCTTGGCCACCTTATACGCATTGGTTTTTAATTTGATACTCTCCTTTATTTCCTTGGTTATCCACGGCTGGTTGTCACTTCTCTTGCCGCCCTTCTTTTTCACTGGAATATATTTTTTTTGCGCACTATGAAAGAGCTCCTTAAAAGTCCTCCACTGTTCCTCAATTGTGCCACCGTTTAGTCCTTGTTTCCAGTCTACTTTAGCCAACTCTGCCCTCATCCCACTGTAGTCCCCTTTGTTTAAGCATAGTACCCTTGTTTCTGATACAACTTCCTCATCTGTATTACAAATTCAACCATATTGTGATCACTCATTCCGAGAGGATCTTTTACTCGGAGATCGTTTATTTTTCCTGTCTCATTACACAGGACCAGATCCAAGATGGCTTGCTCCCTTATAGGCTCTGTTACATACTGTTCTAAGAAACAGTCCCGTATGCATTCTATGAATTCCTCCTCCAGGCTACCCCCTGCGATTTGATTTGACCAATCGATATGTAGGTTAAAATCCCCCATGACTACTGTCGTTCCTTTTTCACATGCCTCCATTATTCCCTTGATTATTGCCCGCCCCACCATGAAGTTATTATTTGGGGGCTACGCCGATCAGTGACTTTTTCCCCTTACTATCTCTAATCTCCACCCACAATGATTCAACATTTTGTTCATTGGAGCCAATATCATCCCTCACAACTGCCCTGATATCATCCTTTATTAACAGAGCTACCCCACCTCCTTTCCCTTCTTGCCTATCTTTCTGAATCGTCAGATACCCCTGTATGTTTAATTCCCAGTCTTGGCCACCTTGCAACCATGTTTCTGTAATGGCCACCACATCATACCCATTTGTAATGATCTGTGCCGTCAACTCATTTACTTTATTTCGAATGCTGCGTGCATTTAGGTAGAGTGTTTTCATCCTCGTTTTTAAACCATGATTTTTAGTTTTTACCCCTCCTGCAGCCCTTTTATATTCAGTGGCCCTTTTTGTTTCTTGTCTTTGGTTTCTCTGCCCTCCATTTTTACTCATCTCTTTTCTGTTTTTTGTTTTTGTCTCCTTTTTGTTTCCCTCTGTCTCCCTGTATTGGTTCCCATCCCCCTGCCATATCAGTTTAACTCCTCAGCAACAGCACTAGCAAACACCCCCCCTAGGACATTAGTTCCGTTCCTGCCCAAGTGCAGACCGTCCAGTTTGTACTGGTCCCACCTCCCCCAGAACCTGTTCCAATGCCCCACGAATTTGAATCCCTCCCTGCTGCACCACTGCTTAAGCCATGTATTCATCTGTGCTATCCTGCGATTCCTACTCTGACTAGCACGTGGCACTGGTAGCAATCCCGAGATTATTACTTTTGAGGTCTTACTTTTTAATTTAACTCCTAGCTCCTTAAATTCGTCTCGTAGGATCTCATCCCTTTTTTTAACCTATGTCGTTGGTAACAATGTGCACCACAACAACTGGCTGTTCTCCCTCCCTTTTTAGAATGTCCTGCACTCTCTCGGAGACATCCTTGACCCTTGCACCAGGGAGGCAACATACCATCCTGGAGTCTCGATTGCAGCCGCAGAAACGCCGATCTATTCCCCTTATGATTGAATCCCCTATCACTATCGCTCTCCCACTCTTTTTCATGCCCTCATGTACAACAGAGCCAGCCACGGATGAACTTGGCTGCTGCTGCTCTCCCCTGATGAGTCATCTCCCTCAACAGCACGCAAAGATGTAACGAACAGGGTGGATAAAGGGGAACCAGTGGATGTGGTGTATTTGGACTTCCAGAAGGCATAGAAAATAGGTGCAGGAGTAGGCCATTCGGCCCTTCGAGCCTGCGCCACCATTCAATATGATCATGGCTGATCATTCACCTCAGTACCCCTTTCCCGCTTTCTCTCCATACCCCTTGATCCCTTTAGCCATAAGGGCCATATCTAACTCCTCCTTGAATATATCCAATCAACTGGCATCAACGACTCTCTGCGGCAGGGAATTCCACAGGTTAACAACTTGCTGAGTGAAGAAGTTTCTCCTCATCTCAGTCCTAAATGGCCTACCCCTTATCCTAAGACTGTGTCCCCTCGTTCTGGACTTCTCCAACATTGGGAACATTCTTCCCGCATCTAACCTGTCCCGTTCCGTCAGAATCTTATACGTTTCTATGAGATCCCCTCTCATCCTTCTAAACTCGCGTGTATCAAGGCCCAGTTGATCCAGTCTCTCCTCATATTTCAGTCCAGTCATCCCTGGAATCAGTCTGTTGAACCTTCGCTGCACTCCCTCAATAGCAAGAACGTCCTTCCTCAGATTAGGAGACCAAAACTGAACACAATATTCCAGGTGAGGCCTCACCAAGGCCCTGTACAACTGCAGTAAGACCTCCGTGCTCCTATACTCTCATCCCCTAGCTATGAAGGCCAACATGCCATTTGCCTTCTTCATAAGAACATAAGAACATAAGAATTAGGAATAGGAGTAGGCCATCTAGCCCCTCGAGCCTGCTCCGCCATTCAATAAGATCATGGCTGATCTGGCCGTGGACTCAGCTCCACTTACCCGCCCTCTCCCCGTAACCCTTACTTCTCTTATTGGTTAAAAATCTATCTGAATGTATTCAAGTCACAGATAATGAGCTAGCCTCAACTGCTTCCTTGGGCAAAGAATTCCACAGATTCACAACCCTCTGAGAGAAGAAATTCCTTCTCAACTCGGTTTTAAATTGGCTCCCCCGTATTTTGAGGCTGCGCCCCATAGTTCTAGCCTCCCCTACCAGTGGAAACAACCTCTCTGCCTCTATCTTGTCTATCCCTTTCATGATTTTAAATGTTTCTATAAGATCACCCCTCATCCTTCTGAACTCATCATAAGGTAACCCCCTCATCTCCGGAATCAGCCGAGTGAATCGTCTCTGTACCCCTGCCAAAGCAAGTATATCCTTCCTTAAGTAAGGTGACCAAAACTGCACGCAGTACTCCAGGTGCGGCCTTACCAATACCCTATACAGTTGCAGCAGGACCTCCCTGCTTTTGTACTCCATCCCTCTTGCAATGAAGGCCAACATTCCATTCGCCTTCCTGATTACCTGCTGCACCTGCAAACGAACTTTTTTGAGATTCATGCAAAAGGAGGCAGTCGAGGGGGTCGTTCAACCTGACTGCCTGCCTCTCTTCCGCTCTTACATCCGGTCCAGGGTGTCCTTGGAGATGGAGCACGCGGTGTCCACCGGTACGCTCGCGGTCTTCCGCGAGAGGTGGGCACCGGAGGGACTGGAGTGCATCATCACGCCCGGCAACCAAATTTTAATTTGATTTTACGTTTTAAAGTTTAATTTGTTTTAATTGCCGGTGCTTTTAGTGTCCCCCTCCCCTTTTATAGGGGGCACTGGAAAAAATTGTGATTTTAGTGCCCAAATAAAAACCAAAAAAAAGAAAAACACAAAAAAAACTCAAAAAAGGAGAAAAAAAAGGGCCTTGTAAATGTCTGGTGTGTCACCCAGGTCGGGTGGCACGGTTTAATGTTTTATGTTTTTGCAGGTAGACTCTAAAAGAGTTTCATGCAAAAGGACCCCCAGGTCCCTCTGCATCTCAGCATGTTGTAATTTCTCCCCATTCAAATAATATTCCCTTTTACTGTTTTTTTTTTTCCCAAGGTGGATGACCTCACACTTTCCGACATTGTATTCCATCTGCCAAACCTTAGCCCATTCGCTTAACCTATCCAAATCTCTTTGCAGCCTCTCTGTGTCCTCTACACAACTCGCTTTCCCACTAATCTTTGTGTCATCTGCAAATTTTGTTACACTACACTCTGTCCCCTCTTCCAGGTCATCTATGTATATTGTAAACAGTTGTGGTCCCAGCACCGATCCCTGTGGCACACCACTAACCACCGCTTTTCAACCCGAAAAGGACCCATTTATCCCGACTCTCTGCTTTCTGTTCGCCAGCCAATTCTCTATCCATGCTAATACATTTATTCTGACTCCGCATACCTTTATCTTCGTCAGTAACCTTTTGTGTGGCACCTTATCGAATGCCTTTTGAAAATCTAAATACACCACATCCATCGGTACACCTCTATCCACCATACTCGTTATATCCTCAAAGAATTCTAGTAAATTAGTTAAACATGATTTTCCCTTCATGAATCCATGCTGCGTCTGCTTGATTGCACTATTCCTATCTAGATGTCCCGCTATTTCTTCCTTAATGATAGTTTCATGCATTTTCCCCACTACAGATGTTAAACTAACCGGCCTATAGTTACCTGCCTTTTGTCTGCCCCCTTTTTTAAACAGAGGCGTTACATTAGCTGCTTTCCAATCCGCTGGTACCTCCCCAGAGTCCAGAGAATTTTGGTAGATTATAACGAATGCATCTGCTATAACTTCCGCCATCTCTTTTAATACTCTGGGATGCATTTCATCCGGACCAGGGGACTTGTCTACCTTGAGTCCCATTAGCCTGTCCAGCACTACCCCCCGAGTGATAGTGATTGTCTCAAGGTCCTCCCTTCCCACATTCCCGTGACCAGCAATTTTTGGCATGGTTTTTGTGTCTTCCACTGCCTGCTGTACCTGCTTGCCAACTTTCATTGACTGATGCACCATGACACCCAGGTCTTGTTGCACCTCCCCTTTTCCTAAACTGCCACCATTCAGATAATATTCTGCCTTCGTGTTTTTGCCACCAAAGTGGATAACCTCGCATTTATCCACATTATACTGCATCTGCCATGCATTTGCCCACTCACCTAAACTGTCCAAATCACCCTGCAGCCTCTTAGCATCCTCCTCAAAGCTCACACCGCCACCCAGTTTAGTGTCATCTGCAAACTTGGAGATACTACACTCAATTTCTGCATCCAAATCATTAATGTATATTGTAAAGAACTGCAGTCCCAGCACTGAGCCCTGCGGCACTCCACTAGTCACTGCCTCCCATACCGAAAAGGACCCGTTTATCCCGACTCTCTGCTTCCTGTCTGCCAACCAATTCTCTATACACGCCAGTACATTACCCCCAATACCATGTACTTTGATTTTGCACACCAATCTCTTCTGTTGGATCTTGTCAAAGGCCTTTTGAAAGTCCAAATACACCACATCCACTGGTTCTCCCTTGTCCGCTCTACTAGTTACATCCTGAAAAAATTCCAGAAGATTTGTTAAGCATGAGTTCCCTTTCACAAATCCATGTTGACTTGGACCGATCCTGTCACTGCTTTCCAAATGCGCTGCTATTTCATCCTTAATAATTGATTCCAACATTTTCCCCACTGCTGATGTCAAGCTAACCGGTCTATAATTTCCCGTTTTCTCTCTCCCTCTTTTAAAAAGTGGTGTTACATTCGCTACCCTCCAGTCCATAGAAACTGATCCAGAGTCGATAGAGTGTTGGAAAATGATCACCAATGCATCCACTATTTCTCGGGCCACCTCCTTAAGTACTGTGGGATGCAGACAATCAGGCCCCGGGGATTTGTCGGCCTTCAATCCCATCAATTTCCTCAACACAATTTCCCGCCTAATAAGGATATCCTTCAGTTCCTCCTTCTCACTAGGCCCTCGGTTCCCGAGAACTTCCGGAAGGTTATTTATGTTTTCCTTCGTGAAGACAGAACCAAAGTATTTGTTCAATTGGTCTGCCGTTTCTTTGTTCCCCATTATAAATTCACCTGAATCCGACGACAAGGGACCGACGTTTGTCTTCACTAATCATTTTCTCTTAACATATCGATAGAAACTTTTGCAGTCAGTTTTTATGCTCCCGGTAAGCTTCCTCTCATACTCTATTTTCCCCCTCCTAATTAAACCCTTTGTCCTCCTCTGCTGAATTCTAAATTTCTGCCACTCCTCAGGTTTGCTGCTTTTTCTGGCCAATTTATATGCCTCTTCCTTGGATCTAACACTATCTTTAATTTCTCTTGTTAGCCACGGCTGAGCCACCTTCCCTGTTTTATTTTTACCCTTACCTGTTTTATTTGACAAGGTGCCACGTAAATAGTTACTGCACAAGATAAAAGTTCACGGGGTTGGGGATAATATATTAGCATGTATAGAGGATTGGCTAACGAACAGAAAACAGAGATTTGGGATAAATGGTTCATTCTCGGGTTGGCAATCAGTAACCAGTGGGGTGCTGCAGGGATCAGTGCTGGGACCCCAGCTATTTACAATCTATATTAACGACTTGGAAGAAGGGACTGAGTGTAACGTAGCCATGTTTGCTGCCGATACAAAGATGGGAGGAGAAGCAATCTGTGAGCAGGACATAAAACAATCTGCAAAAGGACATAGACAGGCTAAGTGAGTGGGCAAAAATTTGGCAGATGGAGTATAATGTTGGAAAGTGTGAGGTCATGCACTTTGGCAGAAAAAAATCAAAGAGCAAGTTATTATTTAAATGGAGAAAGATTGCAAAGTGCTTCAGTACAGCGTGACATGGGGGGTACTTGTGCATGAAACACAAAAGGTTAATATGCAGGTACAGCAAGTGATCAGGAATGCCAATGGAATCTTGGTCTTTATTGCAAAGGGGTTGGAGTATAAAAGCAGGGAAGTCTTGCTACAGTTGTACAGGGAATTGGTAAGGCCACACCTGGAATACTGCGGCAGTTTTGTTTTCCATATTTACGAAAGGATATACTTGCTTTAGAGGCAGTTCAGAGAAGGTCCACAAGGTTGATTCTAGAGATGAAGGGGTTGACGTATGAGGAAAGGTTGAGTAGGTTGGGCCTTTACTCATTGGAATTCAGAAGAATGAGAGGTGCTCTTATCGAAACATATAAGATTATGAGGGGGCTTGATTAGATGGATGCAGAGAGGATGTTTCCACTGATAGGGGAGACTAGAACTGGAGGGCGCAATCTTAGAATAGGGGGCCGCCCATTTAAAACTGAGATGAGGAGAAATTTCTTCTGAGGGTTGTGGATCTGTGGAATTCACTGCCTCAGAGAGCTGTGGAAGCTGGGACATTGAATAAATTTAAGACAGAAATAGACAGTTTCTTAAACGATAAGGAAATAAGGGGTTATGGGGAAGTGGACCTGAGTCCATGATCGTATTGAATGGTGGAGCAGGCTCGAGGGGCTGTATGGCCTACTTCTGCTCCAATTTCTTATGTCCTTGTGTCTTCCGACTCCACATACAGATTACCTTCATGGTCTCTAATAGGCACTACTCTTTCTTTCGTTATTCTCCTGTTCTTAATATATTTATAAAACATCTTTGTGTTTTCATGCTCTTTCTTTGCTTTCCTAATTTCCTTTTTAATTTCCACCCTGCAGTTTCTATACTCCTCCAAGGTTTCTGCAGTATTGAGCCCTTGGTATCTGCCATAAGCATCCTTTTTTTCCCCTTTATCCTACCCTGTATGCTCCTTGATATCCAGGGCTCCAGATTTGTTAGTCTCACCCTTTTTCTTTACGGGAACATACTTGCTCTGTACCCTCAGGATCTCTTCATTGAATGCCTTCCACTGCACTGACACTGATTTACCTTCAAGTAGCTGTTTCCAGTCCACTTTGGCTAAATCACATCTCTGCTTTATAAAATTGGCTTTTCCCCAATTGAGAACTTTTATTCCTGGGCTGTCTTTGTCCTCTTCCATAACTACACTAAATCTAACTGAATTATGATCACTAGCACCAAAATGCTCTCCCACTGATGCCCCTTCCACCTGCCCAGCTTCTATACCTTTCACACTAATTCTATCCCAATTAATATTAGGATAGTTGAAATCCCCTACTATTACTGCCCTATAGTTTTGGTACTTCATAGAAATTTGCCTACATATCTGCTCTTCTATCTCCCTCTGACTGTTTGGGGGTCTATTTTACACTCCCAGCAGTGTGATCGCCCCTTTTCTGTTCTTCATTTCAACCAATATGGCCTCATTTGATCCTTCTAACATATATTCCCTCCTCACAGCTGTAATTGTTTCTTTAATCAATACTACGACCCCCTCCCCTTTTTTATGCCCCTCTCTATTCCATCTGAAAACTCTGTAACCAGGAATGTTAAGCTGCCATACCTGCCTTTCTTTCAGCCATGTCTGAGTAATAATTATAATATCATCCTCCTATGTCCAGCTTGTACAGGCCCCACCTCTCTCAGAAATGGTCCCCAATGCCTTAGGAATCTAAAGCCCTCGCTCCTACACCATCTCTCCAGCCACGCATTCATCTGCTCTATCCTCCTATTTCTGTACTTACTAACACGTGGCACTGGGAGTAATCTGGAGATTACTACCTTTTGACGTCCTGCTTTTTAATTTCTCTCCTAACTCCCTAAAATCTGCCTCATCCCTCTTACTTCCTGTGTCGTTGGTACTGATGTGGACAATGACCTCTGGCCCTCCGAATATCCTGCAGCCCTTCAGTGACATCTTGACCCTGGCATCAGGAAGGCAACATACCATCCTGGAGTCGCGCCTGGGCAGCAACAACACCTGTTGATGCCCTAACTATCGACTTCCCTACCACTATTGCTCTTCCACTCTTTTTTTTTTTCTCTCCCCCTGTGCAGCTGAGCCATCCTTGGTGCCGTGGACTTGGTTCTGACTGCATTCCCTAAAGGAACCATTGCCCTCATCAATGTCCAGAACTGAAAACCGGTTAGCGAGTGAGATTCAGTCAGGGGAGCCCTGCCCTACATGCCTGCTCCTCCTTATTTGTTTAGTGGTCGCCCATTCCCTCTCTGACATCACACTCTTAAGCTGCGGGGGGGTAATCACCTCTGGAAACGTGCTTGAAGTTCTCGGCCTCGCGGATGCACTGCATTCACTTCAGCCGCCGCTCAAGCTCCAAAACCCGGAGCTCGGGCTATGATTGCTGGCGACACCTCCTGCACATGTGGTTGTTCAGACCATGGGAACATCTAAGACTTCCCACGTGGCACAGGATGTGCATTCCACGGGACTGAGCTGCCCTGCGTTGCCTCTTATTTATTAAGTTATTAACTAAAGCTTTTTGTATAGTTTCCCAGTCCTAATTCAAACCACTGACCTAATTTAGAGAGTAAAAACCATTAATACTCATAAACCAATCACCTACCTGATTTCACTTTTGAGGCTCTGCCTATGTTTAGCTGAAGTCCTCTGCTCTCTAAATCTCCTGAAGTCTCCCGCTGTCGAAATCTCCTGGACTCTTGCCCCCACACCCCACTCACGCTCTACCGACCCCTCCCCCTCCCCCCTGTCCCCCCCCTCCCGCGCTCTGCCGCCCCCTCGCCCCCCTCCCGCGCTCTGCCGCCCCCTCGCCCCTCTCCCGGGCTCTGCCACCCCCTTGCCCCCCTCCCGTTGTTGAAAGATGTTCTGTGACAGATCTGTGTAATAGGTTTTTTTGATGTGAGGAGTCACATGATGAATTTTATAATGTTATTATCCTTTGTTTAATTGGAACATTGATTTGGGACGTTTTTGTGGAAGCATGGAGAATTTTTGAGTGCTGTATTGTTTAAAAGGTGATGCCAATTGCAGTGCTTTTTTTTTCCCTTTCTGTGCTTGTGATGACAGTAAATTGGTAGTTTATGCAGAGTTGAATGTAAGATATAAATTATGAGTTAATGTCAATAAGCAATACGTACCATTTTCTAGATGCGTTAACATTTTGGCACGGAGGATACTTATACAAATGGAGAGATCATGTGGTAATTTTTTGCATTTTATAATGCAGTGCGCCATTAGGTTTGTGAAGTGATTGGAGTCGCTGTTTGACCTATTTCATGTCTGCATACACTCCTGATGCTATTCCATCCCAAAAAAGTTCAGAAGGTTACTCATTGGAAGCTTATCTCGCCTTCAAACCTAAACCAATTGTTAAGAGGTCACACCTATTGTGTAAGGGGCTGTGAATGTTGTTATTCATAGTAATGTACTTCTGGACATTTGTAATTATTAGAATGAAAATATATATTCAGTCATTTTTAACATTTTTTTTTTTCTCTTTTAATGCAGGCAAAACCTTCCACTATAGAGGTATTAGAAAAAATTGACAAGGTATCCTCTTTCTTCAATATTATAATTTTAAATAGTTTATTAAATGATTTTAGTTTGGTTTTAAATACTACTGTATTTGCAACTCCGTACTATTTCATCCCCAGGATTGTTGCTTATTTAAGATTTCACCACAACTGCAGGCCACCTATTAAAGTAAATGTTGTGCCACAATTTTGCTCTGTGGCTATACCAAGAGCACAGATGATACATGGCCCCATCATAGGACACAGATGGCACGTGACCCTACATATGGTCACAGTTGACACCTGGCCCCATCGGAGGGCCCCAGATGATACCTGGCCCTGTCGGAGGGCCCCGGATGACTCCTGGCCCCATTGGGCAAAACGTGTTCAATGTATTTCTAATTGGTAGACAATTTTATAGGTTGTGAGTTTAAATATTTTTTGCAAATGATTTAAGTTTTTACACGTTTTTTAAGTTTGCACCTGTTTATGGTTGAAGAAATTAGATGCTGGCAAAAGGATTTCCAAAAATATTTTGAATCACATTTCATTGGTTCTCTTTCTGTTTCCCAGTTTTATTATCAGCTGTTTGATTTTCGATTGGTAATTTTTGAATCTACTTCGTACTACTTGAAAGTGTCTGCTCCCAATTGCTGCTTGTTCATTGGTTGACTTCCCACCTGTTTGTAGGTTTACATACAATTATATAGAATGTGCAGCACAGAAACAGGCCATTTGGCCCAACTGGTCCATGCCAGTATTCATACTCCACACAAGCCTCCTCCTATCATACTTCATGAAATTCTACTAAAGCATCAAAAAATGGTGGCAATGTGTGACTCTTATGCACACTGGGAGAATGTAATTTGTTTCATTGATATTTTTAATATCACCTATGCTAATTACAATGTACCTGCAATAATGAGCATTTGCACTTCCAAAGCAGTTATGAGCCACTGGACCACTGAAGTTACAAAAGTTGAAGAAACATGAAGGTCTGAAATGCAAATACAATTGTTAAAGGCACATTGTTAGTTGTAATTTGTTGGTGAAAATGGTATTTGAATTTGTCTCGTGCAAGTGTAATATATAGGGCCCAAGTTTCCACAGGATAAAAAACGGGCGCCCCTCCGAGCTGGGCGCCCGTTTTTCGCGCCTAAAACGGCGCCAGAAAAAAAAACGCGCTATTCTCGAGCGCTTTGCAGCTCCTTGTCTGTTTGGCGCGGCGCCCCGGGGGGCGGAGCCTACACTCGCGCTAATTTTGTAAGTGGGAGGGGGCGGGTACTATTTAAATCAGTTTTTTTCCTGCCGGCAATGTTGCGCGTGCGTGTTGGAGCGTTCGCGCATGCTCAGTGTGAAAAAAAACATTGGCACTCGGCCATTTTTGTAGTTCTTTGTAGCTGTTTAATTTTTTAACATTTTTTAATAAAATCACATTGCCATCAACACTGAGGCTACCCTTCTCACTGTCTCCTTCCCCTCCCTCCCCTCCGCGGCAACAAGCCGCTGTCTCCTTCCCCTCCCTCCCCTCCCTCCACGGCAACAAGCTGCTGTCCCCTTCCCCTCCCTCCCCTCCGCGGCAACAAACCGCTGTCTCCTTCCCCTCCCTCCCCTCCTTCCACGGCAACAAGCCGCTGTCTCCTTCCCCTCCCTCCCCTCTCTCCACGGCAACAAGCCGCTGTCTCCTTCCCCTCCCTCCCCTCCTTCCACGGCAACAAGCCGCTGTCTCCTTCCCCTCCCTCCCCTCCGCGGCAACAAACCGCTGTCTCCTTCCCCTCCCTCCCCACTCTCCACGGCAACAAGCCGCTGTCTCCTTCCCCTCCCTCCCCTCCGCGGCAACAAACCGCTGTCTCCTTCCCCTTCCTCCCCTCCACAACAACAAACCGCTTTCTCCTCCCCCCCCCCCCCCCTCCCGCTCAGCGGCACGAACGGCTTTCTCTCCCCCCAACCCCCCCCTCCCGCTCAGCGGCACGAACGGCTGCAGAATTCTCCCTGGTTGAAGCACTTTCACACAGATAGGAAGATGGTTTATTTAATCTTTTCTTTGCTTATAAATGTTTATTCAGGTTGGATTTATTTGTATAATATTTGTATAAGTATAAATAAGGATTTATTATAGAATTTAATGACTTCCCTTCCCCCCCCACCTCGTTCTGGACGCCTACTTTGTAACCTGCGCCTGATTTTTTAATGTGTAGAACAGGTTTTTTCAGTTCGACAAAAATCTTCACTTGCTCCATTCTACTTTAGTTTGGAGTACCTTTTCACTGTGGAAACTTTCAAATCAGGCTTCAGTGGCCGGACACGCCCCCTTTTGAAGAAAAAATTCTGTTCCAAAGTAGAACTGTTTTAACTGACTAGAACTGCAGAAAAAAAAATGTGGAGAATTGCGATTTTTAAGATAGTCCGTTTTCCACCAGTTGCTCCTAAAAATCAGGCGCAAATCATGTGGAAACTTGGGCCCATAGTCTCATACTTTGAGATAGGATGGATATGCACTAGCTGTAAGATTTTGTAACTATACTACCAGTTCTCCCATAACACTGCCTACAGTAGGTAGGAGGATGCATTGTTGTATAAAGACAGGGGGCTAGAAATTCGGCAGGTTTGTGCCCGTTTTATTGCCATTTTTGAGCGCTAAGTGTGTTTTTTGGCGCTAAAAAAAGTATCACTATTTTGCAAGTTTTGCCAGTGGTTTAGCGCCGGCGATAAAAATGATCACCTGCCTTTTTTTTTGCCATTTTTGACTTCAGTCGTCGTGCAATACTCTGCTAGTGCCATTTTTGCAAAATTCATCAATGTCACCATTTATAGTGCCGGCGATAAAACCTGCCTGAAAAAGTCATGTCTTACCAGGTCTGACTCACGACACACCCATAAAGGCACCATATTGGAAAAATGGAGCAAAAGTTCAGTACAGAAAATGATTTGGAGGGAAGGCTGCATTTTACACATTGAGTCTTTTGTAAGTTTATACTTTGTTTTTAAGGACATTTAAAAGAAAGGGGCCTATGCTGTCTCTGCTATTATTGCTGGCTGCTTTTTCTATGCAGCATAGAGCTGGAAGAAGGTTTATTCAACAGCATTATGAGCGTAATCAAAGAGCTCGCAGACGTATGGAGAGGAGGCCTTACCCCCCCATGAGTTTACAGGCAACAGCATTCATACCTGCAGCTGTCTGAGGCACAGTGCGTTCGAAGACTGTGCTTCCAAAAAGAGGTGGTCACAGAGATATGCCAGCTCATAAAGGCAGACCTACAGCCTACCAGTGCTAACAGAACTGCACTGCCCGTCTAGGTGAAGATGACTGCGACACTTGCCTTCGATGTCTCCGGCTCCTTTAAGGCATCAGCAGGGGATATATGCTGCATCTCCCAGCACGCTACACGGAAAAGAGTGGCTAAAGTAAATGTTGGTTCTTTGGAGGATGAGACTGGGGAATTAAGAATGGAGAACAGGGAAATGGCAGAGACGTTGAACAAATATTTTGTATCGGTCTTCATGGGATGTTTTTAGTGTCTTCTACCAATAGTGGATAAACAAAGGGCTGTAGGGAGGGAGGGTCAACTCTCACTAATGAAGTAGTACTAGGTAAAATAATGGCACTAAAGGCGGACAAGTCCCTTGGACCTGATGGCTTACTTACATCCTAGTATTTTAAGAGAAGTGGCTGCAGAGATAGTTGATGCATTGGTTGTAATCTACCAAAATTCCCTGGATTCTGGTGCAGTATATGTCATGCACCTATTTAAAAAAAGGAGGCAGACAAAAAGCAGGAAACTATAGACCAGTTAGCCTAACATCTGTCGTTGGGAAAATGCTGGAGTCCATTATTAAGGAAGCAGTAGCGGTACATTTGGAAAAACATGATTCAATTACTGGTTTTATGAAAGGGAAATCATGTTTGACAAATTTGCTGGAGTTCTTTGAGGATCTAACAAGCAGAGTGGATAAGGGGAACCAGTGGATGTGGTGTATTTGGATTTCCAGAAGGCATTCGATAAGATGCCACAAGAGGTTACTGCACAAGATCAAAGCTTACTGGGTTGGGGGTAATATATTAGCATGGATAGAGGATTGGCTAACTAACAGAAAATAGTGAGTCGGGATAAATGGGTCATTTCCCGGTTGGCAAACAGTGACTAGTGGGGTGCTGCAGGGATCTGTGCTGGGAACTCAACTATTTACAATCTATATTAATGGTTTGGAAGAAGGGACCGAGTGTAATGTAGCCAAGTTTGCTGATACAAAGATGGGTGGGAAAGCAAATTGTGAGGAGGACACAAAAAATCTGCAAAGGGATATAGACAGGCTAAGTGAGTGGGCAAAAATTTGGCAGATGGATTATGATGTCGGAAAATGTGAGGTTATCCACTTTGGCAGAAGTAATAGAAAAGCAAATTATAATTTAAATGGAGAAAAATTGCAAAGTGCTGCTGGACAGAGAGACCTGGGGGGTCCTTGTGCATGGAACATAAAGTTAGTATGCAGGTACAGCAAGTAATCCGGAAGGCAAATGGAATGTTTGCCTTTATTGCAAGGGAGATAGAGTATAAAAGCAGAGAAGTCCTGCTACAGCTGTACAGGGTATTGGTGAGGTCACACCTGGAGTACTGCGTAGAGTTTTGGTCTCCGTATTTAATGAAGGATATACTTGCATTGGAGGCTGTTCAGAGAAGGTTCTCTAGGTTGATTCAGGAGATGAGGGGGTTGATCTATGAAGATAGATTGGGTCTATACTCATCGGAGTTCAGAAGAATGAGAGGTGATCTTATTGAAACATATAAGATAATGAGGGGGCTGGACAAGAGGGAAACTAAAACTAGAGGACATAGAATAAGGGGCCGCCCATTTAAAACTTAGATGAGAAATTTCTTCTGAGGATTGTAAATCTATGGAATTCTCTGCCCCAGAGAGCTGTGGAGGCTGGGTCTTTGAGGCAGAGATAGACAGATTTTTGAGCGATTAAGGCAGTAAAGGGATATGGGGAGCGGGCAGGGAAGTGGAGTTGAGTCCATGATCAGATCAGCCATGATCTTATTGAATGGCAGAGCAGGCACGAGGGGCCAAATGGCCTACTCCTGCTCCTATTTCTTATGTTGTTATGTTCTTGCACATCGCTGCTTTCGCCAGGTGACTACTGCACTGTATACACGCAGGATGGACTTCATAAACTTCCCAATGACCAGGGAGGCACAGAATGAGAGAACTATAGGTTTTGCATAAATTGCTGGCTTCCCCAATGTACAGGCTGCCATTGACTGTACGCACATCTCCCTGCGAGCACCTTTAGAGAATCCAGAGGTTTACGAAACTAAAAGGGATTCCACTTGCTGAATGTACAGATGATGTGCGACCATACTCAGCGCATCATGGCAGTAAATGCACAATTTCCAGGGAGCATCCATGATGCTTTCATCTTGCGCGAGAACGCTGTCTCACACCTGTTTGTGCGTCAGCTACAAGGGCAGAGCTGGATGCTGGGGGACAAAGGTTATGGCCTCGCCACCTGGCTCATGACCCCCCCCCCCCCCCCTCTGCAACCCTCAGACACAAGCCGAACATTGCTATAAGAACAGCCGTATAGCCATACGCAATATTGTCGAAAAGACAATTGGATGCTCAAGCAGCGCTTCTGATGCCTGGACCACTGGAGGCTCCCTTCAGTACTCCCCTCAGCAGGTTTCTAAGTTCATTGTGGTGTGCTGCATGCTACACAACTTAGCCATCATTAGGGGATAGGATTTGCCAATGGGGATTGCAGAACCACTTCAGGAGAGAGGAGGGAGGAGGGAGGAGGAGGATGAGGATGAGGAGCCTGTTGATGAACCCATACCACCACCCCCACCACAACGGGGGAGGCCTCGTGGAGCTTTCGCCACTGCAAAAGCCTTGCGTCAGCAGCTGATAATTCAACGCTTTGCATGAAGGCTGAATGGCACGTTTGATCGCTGACTACCCACTCTACCCCACCGTGTTGACTATTTCTCCTTGTTCTGAAAATGAGACACTGGACCAGATTGGTTAAGGTGAAAAAAACAATTTAAATTTATTAATATTATTTAATTAAACTTTGTAAACTTTAATTTAGTAACTTGAATAACATTTTTCAATGTTAAAACTTTTGTCAACTTTATTTAAATAACAGCAGCAAAACAACAACCCCTGCACCAAACATCCTTCAGCTGCAGCCACCTTTACCCCACTAATTTGAATCCCCCGCTCCCGTCAATTGGGCCCAAGATGTTTTTTTAGCAGGGCGCGGTGGTGTTGGGGGAGTGAAGTCGGGGATGTCATTGGACTCCCTGGAGAAGCTGGGACTATGGAAGGCCTGGCTTCTGAGTGGCAAGCCTGTTGCTCAACCTCATCACTCACTGGTGTTGTTAGTTTGGGTGGCATGACACTGGGGACTGGAGTGCCAGAGTCGAGGCCATCAATTGCCGCTGGGCATTGACTCCCCAGACAGTCCCACCAAATACAGGTGCGCGTCTGCCTGCCTTTCACCAGTCCGGCTTTGCCGCAGGGACTGCATACGGGATTCAATCCTGGGGGTTTGTCGCAACCCACTTGGACTCAGGACCTCGGATGCTGCATAACCACGGAACGTGGCGTCCTCATCCGACGAATTGATGGCTGCGGCTGAAGTCCTTAGTGCAAGCGTGGTTTCCCTACACTCACCCCCCAGCTTTGGTCCTCCTCTCTTCCTCTTCCGTGGAGGTTCCTCAGCATAGCTGATGTCTGTGTCCTTCACCGTAGCATTCGGCGAGGTGGGGGCACTCCTGGATGTGAGACCTCGGAATACACATCTGCAAAATAGAAAACAGCAGACGACCGGTTAGCAGCAGGGAAGGGGGCAGGATGACATAAGTAGGGTCACATAGCGCAGGCTCATTTGAAGGACCACCGCTACAGACAGTACATCGCATTACCCAAACCCTAGCCAACAGACAGTGCATAACATTGACCCAACCCAGACCGTGGATTTTGCAGGACTTGCCCTCACTGTCAAACGAGGGCTCAGCACCCCAATGGATAGTTGATCTCTGCGAGGAACCCATCAGACCTGCCACGCGACTCTGAAGCTGGGTAAGTGGGAATAGTTTGGTCGGACCACCGCCTGTGCGCCACTGCTCCTGGCGGTTGTGAGACAACGGTCCTAGCAAAGGTGACGATACAAATGGACATGAGATGGTGTAAAAAGGGACTGACGCGCCCCCCCACCCTCTACCCTTTTCCCTCTCACACTGCAGGGACTGAGATGGTGTGTAAAGACACTGACCCCATCTCTCACTCTCTCAACTTTCCCTGCAAAGATGACAGTACAAATGGACATGGACTGACTCGCTCACACGCTCACCACAGGGACTAAGATGGTGTGTAAACTTTCCCTGCAAGGATGATGATACAAATAGACATCACATGGTGTAATAAAAATATTACTTACTCTGACAACCCTGTCGGTCATTCCACCTTTTCCGACACTGGACGTGGTCCCTTCTGATACAGTCGACTTGAGGAAACCTCCTCAGCCACACTTTTCCACAGATGTTTTACCAGATAGGGCGAGTTTTACACGACCCTTCTTCGAAATCTTCCAACCATCTGCTTTCTATAGCATTAATGAGGGCCTCATTTGCGTCAGGAGTGAATTTACAAGCCCTCTTACTATCGAAATCACCCTGCATTTTTAATTTCAGATGAACTGTGCTGAACTCTGCTGTCTTCGATCCTGCTGGTCTCAAAAATAGCTGATTCAGCCCTGGGTGTACTGCCGACACGTGACCAGGATCACGGGAAAACATTGAATGAAAAAAATCGGGAAAAAAAAATGTTCGTGTGCAATGCCATTTTTTTACTGCTAGCGCTAGTGCCATTTATCGTTTGGCGAATTTTGTGAGCTTATTTTATTGTGGTATTTCAGCGATTTAAAAAAAAAAATGGTAACCGCAATTAGCGCCAAAAAAACGGTGCTAGTGCTAATTGTCGAATTTCTAGCCCAGAGTGTTAAATCATATCACGTACAGTTTGTCATTCTGCTGCTAAAGTATAGTTGTGTGCATCTTGATGTGTCCCTTCCAACTGCAAATACTGTGCTCTGCTCAACTCAGAGGCTGATGCTCATGTAAAGGTCAGACTTCCTTGTTTCCTAATACTTTTATATTAAAAAAGGTGTGACTCCTGAAGTCAGTTGAAAGATAGTTTATGTTGGGAATGATTAGCTTTCTTTTTAAAGTATATAGCAAATTGCATGTGTAATACATAATCTCCTTGTGGATCTCTGAATTTCTCAATGTCATAGAATAGAATCATAGAATGGTTACAGTACAGAAGAAGGCCATTCAGCCCAGCGAGCCCGTGCCAGCTCTTTGCGAGAGCACTTCAGTTGCTCCCATTCCCCCGCCTTGTCCCTGTAGCAATTTTTAAAATATCAGGTATTTATCCAACTCACTTTTGGAAGCCGTGATTGAGTCTGCCTCCACCACCCTTTCAGGCAGTGCATTCCAGATCCTAACCACTTGCTGTGTAAAAAGGTTTTTTCTTGTCGTCTTCGTTTCTTTTGCCAATCACGATCCTTCTGCTAATGGGAACAATTTCTCGCCATCCACTCTGTCCAGTCCCCTCATGATTTTGAACACCTCTGTCAAATCTCCTGTCAATTTTCTCTGTTCTAAGGAAAACAACTCCAGCTTGGTGATGAGGATCCGTACTCAATTTGTATCTTTTTCAAAGCACAGACTCCACAGCAGGCTGGTAGGAAAGGTACAGCAGATATGATATAGATAATTGACATTTGAGAGCACAGGGCAGGAGTGAGGTCATGGAGTTTAGCAAATCTGGGGTGGGGGGGTGGGGGGTGGTTTTGGACTGTGCAATCATTGGGGTGTGGGGCAGTTGCAAAGTTGGGCAGAATTGGTTGGGTATCCCTTAGGTTTGGTAAGACTGGTGGAGGGGCCTTGGGTTTTGCAGCGCGTTGAATGTTCTTGGAGTTGAGCAGCATAGGCAGAAGGGAGGGTTCTGGGGTTTGATGGCACCAAAGTTTTTGGTGCAGAAGTTTTAACAGCACTGTGTGAAAGTCCCAGAGCCTTGCAGAATTGGGGTGGGGATCCGATGCTTTGATAGCAGAGGAGGGTTCCTGAGATTTGGAATTGCTCATGACTCGTCTTGGAGTTTGCAATACTATGAGGTGAGTGTCTAGTCTTCAACAGAACTGGAAGTTGGAATATGAAGTGGGGAGGGAGGAGGTAAAAGGGCAGGTGCTGCATCTCCTGCACTTGCACGGGAAGGTGCCGTGGGAAGGGGTGCTGGGGATGACTGCGGAATGGACCATGGTGTCACGGAGGGAGCGGTCCCTTTGGAATGCTGGGAGGGGAGGGAAGATGTGATTGGTGGTGGGATCACGCTGGAGGTGGCGGAAATGGTGGTGGATGATCCATTGAACATGGAGGCTGATTGGGTGAAAGGTGAAGACAAGGGGAAACCTGTCGTGGTTCTGAGAGGGAGGGGAAGGGATGAGAGTAGAGGTGCGCGAAATGGAATGGACAAGGTCGAGGGCCATGTTAACCACGAGAGAGGGGGATCCTCAGTTGAGGAAAAACGAAGACAAGTCAGAGGCACTAGTGTGAAAGCTGATGTCGTCAGAGTAGATGCGATGGAGATGGAGAAACTGGGAGAATGGAATTGAGCCCTTATTAGGCAAACTCCGCCCAGTGGACCGTTCAAAATCATCCTTACTCGTATCTGAGGACTGATATTCGAGTTGGGAGAACTGTCCAATAAATTTGTCAAGCAACAACCTGACATAGTCATACTCATAGAATCCTATTTATCAACCAATATCTTAAACTCCTCCTCCATCACATCCTGAGATATGTCCTGTCCCGCCATTGGGATAGACCCACCAGATATGGGGCACAGTGGTATGCAGTCGGGTGGGAGTGGTCCTCTCAGTCCTTAATATTGACTCTGCGCTCCACACAATCTCATGACTTCAAGTGAAACAAGGTCAAGGTAACCTAATTCCAGCCATCTTACCCCCTCCCCCCCCCCCCCCAACTGATGAAGCATTGCTCCTTGATTTTGAACATTACTTTGAGGAAATTCAACAGTGTCATTATTGATGGGAGTTAATTGAGTCCTGAAGGATATACTGCTAGACTGCTCCTATGTTAGATGGTGAGAGAACCTGCAATGGGAAATAACCTACTCATCCTTGCCAATCTATAGTGGATATTTCTACAAATGGTAGTGTTGGTACGAGTCACCAATGCACATTCCTTGTGAAGACAAAGTCTCGTCTCCTTACGGAGATCATCCTCCATTGTGTACTGTGGCACTGCCATCATGCAAAGTGATGCAGACTAAGGACAGATTTACCATCTCTAAGACATTGCGCTATATTGAATCTTCTTGGGCCGTCCCTCGTATCGCGGATGACTTGCTTCCACGCCAAAAAGGGATGAGTTCACAGATGTTTCAATGAAAGACCTAATATTGCAAGTCCCGAACTACATCTTGAAGGGTGGAAGATACCTGTGTGTGGATTTTTTTAACATGTGGTGGCTGTTGCACTCCAGCCACCACATGGGCTTGAAAGAGCTAGGTCTTGGTCCAGTGGCAAGGGTTAACCAAGACAACTGGAGACCAGCTCTGCTGCATGGACTGCTACCACAATTTGTGACATCATGACCTGGCACACCCCTCACTCCTCGATAGCCATCAACCTGGCAGATCAACTCTGGTTCAATGGGGAGTGTAGAATGGCATACCTTAGAATGAGGTAGCAACCTAGTGAAGCTACCTATATTATAAAACACAATGGGCTATAGACAGAGCTAAACATACCCCAATCAACAGATTAGAGCAAAAGAACTCTCTGTCGCTTGCAGTCTAGAATGGTGCCGGACAGCGAGGCAACTACCAGGGAAAAGCGACTCCATGAATATCCCCATTCTCAAACATGGTAGAGTTCAGTGTGTGTGTGTGTATGTGTGTGTGTGTGTGTATAAGAGATATGGTTTATAAGTGTCTTCAACCAAAAGGATCGTGCTTTCAAAACTACCCTGCCACCATCTAAAGTTCCTACCATTGTAGACGTCAGTGTCCAACAAATTCAGTTAATTCCATTTGACATTAAACAGTAATTTAATGCAGTGGACACAGGGAAGGCTATGGGCCCTTGCAACATAACTATTTTAGTGTTGAAGAGCCTCAGACTTAACCACTGGAATAACTTGGCTGGGGGAACAGCTATGGCACTGACATCTACCAGACAATAGATTGTCTAGTTATGTCCTATTCACAAAAAACCCAAGATAGATCTAAGCTAGCCAGTTACTGCCTCAATCATAAGTGTTGGAAGAAGGGATCAAGTGATGCCTCACCAATGCTCAGTTCAGGTTCCACCAGATTTGCTCCGCTCCGGAAGATAACACAGCCTTGATCCAGACCAAATACATAAGCTGAGTTCTAGAGGAAAGATGAGAGTAGCTGGTCGCTACACCAAGGCAGTATTTGACTGAGTGTGGCATCAAGGCATCCTAGCAAAACTGAGGCTAGTTGGGGCAAAAGGAAAAACTCTCCAGAGGTTGGAGTTATACTTGTGACACAGGAAGATGGTTGAGCGTGTCAGAGGTTAATCATTGCAGACCAGGAAATTAGTGGAGTGGGGAGGTCTGAGTGGGGAGGTCTGAGTGGGGAGGTCTGAGTGGGGAGGTCTGAGTGGTGGGGAAGTTGGGGGAAGGGAGGGGGGTAGTGGGGAGGTTGGGGGAAGGGAGGGGGCTAGTGGGGAGGTTGGGGGTAATGGGGAGGGAGGGAGGGGGAAGTAGGGAGGTCGGGGGAGGGGAGGGGAGGATGGAGGGGGGGGGGGGCGTTGGAGGAGGTTGGTGCCCCGAGCAGGACCGAAGTGTTGGCGGGCTGCGACGTGTCAGCGGGCTGTGAAGGAAGTGTCGGCACAGCCCCAAAGTCGGGCTGGAGGTCGGCTGTTTTCTGCGCATGCGCCCCCGGCTGCCGGAATCATGCCGGACAAGGGGTGGTACAGGATAAGGGGAGTCCCGGATAAGGGAGGTCCAACCTGTCTAACAATTAGCATTAAATATTTGAGACTATTGTAATTTTGTTTTGCCCTGTGTTTGTCGAGAGGTGTGATGGTACAGAAATATGCTAATTATAGGATTTGTTTAAAAAAATCGAGAACAATAACAACTTGCATTTTTGTAGCGCCTTTAACGTCCCAAGGAGTTTCACAGGAGCATAATCAAACATAAATTGACACTGAGGCAACGAAGGAGCTATTGGGATGGATGACTAATAGCTTGGTTGAAGAGGTAGGTTTTATGGAGGATCTTGAAGGAGGAGTGTGAGGGGGAGAAGTTTAGGGAGGAAATTGCAAAGCATGTGGCCCAAATGGCTGAAGGCAGGGCCTCTAAAGGTAGGGCGAAGGGAGTGGGGGATGTACAACAGGCAGAGTTGGTAGATGGTTATAGAGCTGGAGGACCTCAGAAATGGGGAGGGGTGAGGACAAGCAGGTTAGAATATGGGCAGAGTTCTGGATGAGCTCAAGTTTATGGAGGGTGGAAAATGAGGCCAGCCAGGAGAGCATTAGTGTAGTTGAGTCTGGAGGTAATTAAAGCATGGATTAGGGTTTCAGTAGCAGTTATGCTGTGGCGGGGTGGAGACCGTAAACATTGTGGTGGTGGAAGTCACTGGTCTTTATGATAGAGAGGATATGGGGTCGGAAGCTCAGCTCAGGGTCCAATAGTCGCCGAGGATGCGAACAATCATGTTCAGCCCAAGTCTGTGGCCAGGGAAGGTGGATAGAATCGGTGGAGAGGGAACATAGTATTTGGCGGGGGCTGGAGACAATGGCTTTGGTCTTTCCAATGATTAATTGGAGGAAGCTGCAGCTCATCCAGGACTGGAATTTGGACAAACTATCTGGCAATAGAGAGGGATCAAGAGAGATGGTGGTGAGGTTGAGCTGGATGTCATCAGCACACATGTAATGTCATTTCTTAAGATGTTGCTGGGGGGCAGCTTGTAGATGAGTAATAGGAGTGGACCAATAATAGATCTTTGGGGACTCTGAGTTAACAGGAAGAGCCACCACGAAAGGAGATTGTCTGGTTGTGACTGGGTAGGAAAAAGTGGAATCAGGTAAGGGGGCAGTCCTACTCAGCTGGACATCAAAGGAGAAGAGTTGGAGGAGGATGGTGTGGTTAACTGTCAGAGCCTACAGAGAGGTCTAGAAGGATGAGGAGGAGTAGTGCACCACAGTTACAGAGGATGTAATTTGTGAGTGATTAGGGCCGTTTCAGTGTTGTGGCAGGGGCGGAAAGCTGATTATTGAGCTTCAAACATGGAGTTGATGAAAAGATGGGCACAGATTTGGAGGCAACAATATGTTCAATCACTTTTGAGAGGAAAGGGATGTTGGAGATGGGTTGGTAGTTTGTAAAGACAGTAAGGTCAACAGTGGGAGTTTTGAGGAGAGAGATGATGATGGCAGATTTGAAAGGGAGGGGACATTTTCTGAGGAGAGGAAATATCAGCTAGCATGCGAGACAGGAAGGAAAGTTAGGTGGTTAGCAGTTTAGTGGGACAAGGGCCAAGAGAGCACTTGGAGAAAGTGTGCTTGGAGAGGGCATAAGGAGACATGGGAAAGAAACTAGAGAATGATGCAAGTTCAGGGCTCGGGCAAGAGGGAACCTTGGTGGAAGCTTGGCTTGGTGGGCAAAGGGAAGGAAGGGATGTGGCAACGGCAGCTGAGTGGATGATCTCAATCACAGTGACAAAGATGTCCATGAGCTGTTCATACTTGTTGGAGGTGGGGGAGGCAGGGGAGAGGAGTTTAAGGAGACTGTTGCTAGTGAAGAAAATCATCATCATAGGCGGTCCCTCGAAACGAGGATGACTTGCTTCCATGCCAAAAAAGGATGAGTTCACAGGTGTTTCGAATGAAGGACCCGAACTACATCCTCAAGATGCCTGTGTGTGGATTTTGTTTTTAACGTGTGGTGGCTGTTGCACACCAGCCACGACATGGGCTTGACAGAGCTAGGTTTTGGTCCAGTGGCAAGGACTACCCAAGACAACTGGAGACCAGCTCTGCTGCATGGACCCAGTGCGCATGCACATCGCAGTGTGGGCTGGCCCATGCCACCCCTGGGCCCCGATCACATCCCTCCACAGCATCTCACTGCTCCTTTGCCCCGACCTCACCACTCCTGCTGTATCTGCCCACGCTCCAATCACCAACCTGTACTTTGATGACGTCACTCTTCGCTGCCGTCACCCTCCTGCACCAGAAAATAAGCTGGTAGTTATTGTTGCATTCCAGGATAATCCTAGAGTAGCGAGCAACTTTGGCAGAGGGGAACAGGGCTTGGTCGTGCTTGGTGTGGTCCTGTTAGATCTGGCGATGAATGACTAAAGCAATTGTGCAGCATATATATGCACAAGGCTGCACCCCTTGGACTTCATATATACACAATTCAGTACAGTTTATCCTTGATACCTTTCCCAAAGAGAAGTAATGCCAGGCTTAACCAGGAAATAAGAGAAATACCCTGTTTTAAAAAATATATATACAATGGATTTTTTTTTCTTGTTTGTCTTCCTCTTGCATTCCCCCCCCCCCCACCCCCCCCTGACATGCCAGTCAATACTGTAAGCAAAATAATTACTTGCTACAGTGCAAAGTCCTCTTGGCTAGAAATAAACCTGAACCTTGTTAGATTATTTTCTCCTGGCAACTTTGCTATAGATTGAAGAAATCAGCTGGAATTCTCTGCTGCCTTTAATAGTGGGGCGGAAGAGAATAAAGCTGAATAAGAGCAAATAAGGAAGAAGAGAAAGAACAAGAACAGTAAGCATGTTGTTACAGAATGAAAGGTGGAAAGTGGAAGAGATTTTTAAGAGAAACATTCCAAAAAGGAGACAGAATCAGAAGGATGAGATTAAAGTAGTGAATTTGGTGCCTTTCTAAAAGTTGAAGCCTGTTTGTAATGTATCCTTCCCCAGATGGTCGGGCATTTGAAGTGTTTTTCTTCTGGAGGGAATACAAAACAATTCACTGAATTAGGACTATCTTGTAAAAGATAGAAAATAGACTTTTAGCAACTTCCCTTCAGAGATGAATAACTATTTTTAATTTAGAAGCATCTCTATTTACAATTGTGTATTGCTTCATAAACAGGATGCATTCACATTTTTTATTATTAGATTTTGTGTCGGCGGTAAAAATTATTGCCCGCCCATTTTTATGACTTCAATCAGCATCCTATGCTCCGCTATCACTGTGGGCGGAAAATTCACCGATACTGCCATTTTTACCGCCCGCCCGAAAACACACCGGAAAAAATCGAGTCTTACCAGGTCGGACCCACAACGCACCTGGCGCTAACGACACCATCTTGAAAAATGGAGCAGTAGTTCAGTGCATAAAAGAATTTGCAGGGAAGGCTGCATTTTACACTTTGAGGTTGTTGTGAGTTTATAGTTTATTTTTAAGGCAATTTGAGGGCATTTAAAAGAATGGGGGCTATAATATCTCTGCCATTATTGCTGGCTGATTATTCTATGCAACATCGAGCTGGAACAAGCCTTATTCAAGAGCATTTTGAGCGTAATCAAAGAGTCTGGGGAGGAAGCCTTACCCTCCACGCGTTTACAGGCAACAGAGCTCATACCTGCAGCTGTCTGAGGCACAGTGCATTTGAAGGCTGCGCATTTGAAAGAAGATGCTCATAGAGATATGCCAACTCATAAAGGCAGACCTACAGCCTACCAGCAGCATCAGGACTGTACTGCCCGTCTAGGTGAAGGTGACTGTGGCACTTGCCTTCTATGTATCCGGCTCCTTTTAGGCATCAGCAGGGGACATATGCTGCATCTCGCAGTTTTCTACATATAGCTGCATTGGCAGGTGACTACTGCACTGTACGCGCGCAGGATGGACTTTATAAAGTTCCCAATGACCAAGGAGGCACAGAATAAGAGGGCTGTGGGTTTTGCATGAATTGCTGGCTTTCCCACGGTTCAGGCTGCCATTGATGACGCACATTGCCCTGCGAACACCTTTAGAGGAGCCAGAGGTTTACTGAAACCAAAAGGGATTCCACTCCTTGAACGTACAGATAGTCTGCGACCATACTCAGTGCATCATGGCAGTAATTGCGCAATTTCCAGGGAGCACGCATGATGCTTTTATCTTGCATGAGAGCACTGTCTGATACCTGTTTGAGCATCAGCCACAAGGCCAGAGCTGGATGCTGGGGGACAAAGCTTACAGCCTCGCCACCTGGCTCACGACCCACCCCCGGAGCCCATTTTTAGATGACTTTCTAAATAGGTCTTGGCTGCAGAATTCACAAGCCGAAGACACAAGCTGAACATCCCTATAATGACAGCCATATAGCCACATGCAACATTGTCGAAAAGACAATTGGAGTGCTCAAGCAGCGTTTCCGATACCTGGACCGCTCTGGAGGCTGCCTGCAATTCTCCCCTCAGCAGGTCGCCGAGTTCATTGTGGTGTGCTGCATGCTGCACAACTTAGCCGTCATGAGGGGACAGGATTTACCACTGGGGACTGCAGGACCACCTCAGGGGAGGAGGATGAGGAGGAGCCTGGCGATGAACCCATGCCACCACCCCCACCCCCACCCCCACCACCCCCATCCCCACCCCCACCAAAGGGGAGGCCTCGTGGAGCTTTCGCCACTGCAAAAGTATTAAGTCAGCAGCTCATAATTCAACGCTTTGCTTGAAAGTTTCACTGTTGCCTGCCCACTCTATCCCACCATGTTGACTATTCCCCCTCTTATTCTGCAAATGAGACACTGCACAAGAATGGTTAAGGTGAACAAAATAATTTATAAAACATTTGTAAATTTATGTAACATTTGTACATTCTTGAAACTTTGTAAACTTTAATTTTGAAACTTAAATACATTTTTAACTTGAACTTTTAATTTATAAAATAACCAAAACAGGAAAACAACAGAACAACAAAACAAGAACAACCCCTCCACCGAACGTCTTTTAACTGCGGCCGCCTCCCCCTTCTCTCCCCACCCCTCCCCCGCTTCTTGCCCCTACCCTACCCGCGCTGGGACCAAGACTGTGTGCAGCAAGGCGTGCAGAGTGCTGCTGTTGTTGGGGGAGAGACAATGGAGATGCCATTGGACTCCCTGGAGAAGCTCGGGGTATGGAAGGCCAAGTTTCTGAGTCTGAAGGCTTTTGCTCGGCCTCACCACTCACAGGTGCTGTCAGTCTGGGTGGTATGACACTGGGGACTACTGTACCAAAAGTTGAGACCATCAATTGCCGCAGGGCATTGACAGCCTCGGTGTTCTCCCGCATTGTAGCTGCAATCTGCGACATGCCCTCCCTCATGTCTGCAGATTGTGCAGTAAATGTCACCCAGGGCCTGGAGGAGCTCTCGACCGAATTCGACGCTCTCCCTTGACAGTCCCACCATATCCAAATGTGCGTCTGCCTGTCTTTAAGCAGACTGGCTTTGCCGACTCAACCTCTGAAGAGACGTCATGCGGGGTTCAACCCTGGGGGTGCGTTGCTGCACACGACTTGGACCCACTGCCACGGATTGGACAAAGCCTGTGAATGTGGTTTCCTCCGAGGAACCTGTGGCCGCAGCTAAAAGAGGTGGTGACTGCATCGCCCACTCCACCCCCGCAACAGCTTCATGATGTTGTTCCTCACGTGGAGGGTCCTCAGTGTGGCCCTCATCGTCCTCATCAACCCACACATGATGGGCTGAGGTGGAGGCTTCCATCGGAGGATATGGCGCCTCAGAATCCTCATCTGCAAAATAGAAAATAACAGATGAGTGGTTTGCAGCAGGAGAGGGGGCAGGGTGACATGAGTAAGGTCACATCGCGCAGGCTTATTTGAAGAACCACCACTACTGCATTATATGTCGTCGAGAGACACTGCATCACATCGCCCCAACCCTCGTCGACAGAAACTGCATCACATTGCCGCAATCCTAGTCCACAGACACTACATCACATTGCCTGAACCCTAGTCCAGAGATATTGCATCACATTGCCCCAACCCTTGTCTACAGACACTGCAACACATTGCCCCAACCCAGCCCAGGAATTTTGCAGAACTTACTGTCAGTTTGGATCATGGGATCAGTACCCGCATGGTTAGTTGACCTCCAGGAGGCACCAATTACACCAGCCACACTCTCCTCCAGTTCTGTTAATGGATGTGTTTGGGGTGGATCACCACCTGTGCGTCGCTGCTCGCAGCAATTGTAGGACAACTTTTCCTGGAAAAATGATATTGGAATGGTTACCAGAGTGCTCTTCTGCTCTTGTGGTACACACAGATAGCCATCAAAACACTTATACCATACTGTGTACATTTAATACAGTCGGCTGTTTAATGGTCCTGCTAGTTGCACGTGGTTCATGAGGATGACATCGACATGCAGAAACATCTTTTAAGATGTCAAAAAGCAGTCTTAATAATGTGTAATGATCATTCATGGCAAATAAGGTGCAACACTAAACCTACCTATAGTAACATGTGTCAGATTTACAATTTAAGTAATCAAGGACTGCATCAGTAAAAATATTACTCTCACGACCCTGCAATGGTCACTCCACCTTTTCCTGCATTTCTTGTGGTCCCTGTGAATGCCATCAACTGAGGAGACCTCCTCAACAACACGGGTCCAAAATCTCCTTATAACGGCTGGGGAGGGGAAGGGTTTACTTTGACCCCTCCTATTAAACTCCCCCCATTTACTTTCAATTGTTGTGGTCACTGCTTCATTGGCATCGGAACTAAATTTTCCTGGCCCTCTGCTTACTATAATCACTTATGTTCTCTTCTCTTGTCTGTGAAAAATGGCAGATTGAGACCTGGGTGTACTGCACATGCACGGGTGCACCCGGACAGCTTACCAGAATCGCGGTGGGGGGGTGGGGGGGGGAAACAGAAGAATAAAAAAATTGCACATGCGCAGAAGGTCCATTTTATTTTCAGATTGGTGAATCCGGCGAACAAATGCAGTCATGCAAGGCCGGATTGACTGCTACCACTATCGCTGGTCACTGTCTAATGAATTTTGCAGCGCCCAGTGATATTCCAGCGCTAAAACAAAATAAAAAGTCACGATAAAAACGGCGGTGGTGCTATTTTCCGAATTTCTAGCCCTGCATGTTTTAAGTTTGCATTTTATTAGGAAAATTTGGGGGTGTGGGACGAGAGTGGTGGTGCTACTCGAGTGCAGTGAAACATTTCAACACTAACACTGTCTATCAGTACCTCAACATATATAGTAGTAGTTTGATCCAGCCGTCTAAAACTAAGATTTGGTGCTTAAAATTATGTAGAATAAAATGGACTGAATTTAATTGATTGTTATTATTTATAGGAAATAAATGCATTGGAAGAATTCAAGGAAAAGAATCAGAGACTGCAGAAGATCTGGGTTGGAAGACTGGTTCTCTATTCATCCTCTCTTTATATCATAACCTTTATAATTGTGTACTTGTGGTGTTTTCCGGAAGAATGGACTGCACGACTAACCTTGGCACTTCCAGGGTTTTTATTTCCCTTACTGTAAGTAATCATATTATTGCCATTTCAGATCACTTTAAAAAAAGACATCTTGATAGTCCATTTTTGTTTTTATTGGTGCAACTTAAAAAAAATTTATAGTTAGTAAGGAAGATTACACCATGCTAATACTGAAGCCCACATAAGTGAATACCTAATAATTGAATACCTCACTTAAGTGAATTAAATTATAGTTAAAAAATCTTTTTAAGATTCTCTTTTCCAGATTGTGAGAATTGCATAGCCCATTTAAGTAAATTAAAATATTGGGCCCAAGTTTCCACATGATTTGCGCCTGATTTTTAGGAGCAACTGGTGGAGAACGGGCTATCTTCGAAATCGCAATTCTCCACATTTTTTTTTCTGCAGTTCTAGTCAGGTAGAACAGTTCTACTTTGGAACAGAATTTTTTCTTCAAAAGGGGGCGTGTCCGGCCACTGACGCCTGATTTGAAAGTTTCCACAGTGAAAAAGTACTCCAAACTAAAGTAGAATGGAGCAAGTGAAGATTTTTGTCGAACTGAAAAAACCTGTTCTACACATTAAAAAATCAGGCGCAGGTTACAAATTAGGCGTCCAGAACGAGGTGGGGGGGGGGGGGTGGGGGGGAAGGGAAGTCATTAAATTCTATAATAAATCCTTATTTATACTTATACAAATATTATACAAATAAATCCAACCTGAATAAACATTTATAAGCAAAGAAAAGATTAAATAAACCATCTTCCTACCTGTGTGAAAGTGCTTCAGGCAGGCCTTTCGGGACCGAAGGCTGAACGGGCCGGCCTGAGACTTTGGGCAGGGCCCGACCCCAGCACCAGATTTACAGGTGGGTTGGGTTGGGTTAGGTCGGGGAGGTTCGGTTCGGTTCGGGGGGCGGGGGGTGGGGGGGAAAAGGAAAGGGAGGGAGAGAGGGGGGAGGGGGGGGAGGGAGAGAGAGAGGGGGGGAGGGAGAGAGAGAGGGGGGGAGGGAGAGAGAGAGAGAGGGGGGGAGGGAGAGAGAGAGGGGGGGGAGGGAGAGAGAGAGAGAGAGAGAGGGGGGGGCGGGGAGCAGGAACAGGAGCGCGGGTTGGGTCGGGTCCAGTCGGGGAGCGGGAACAGGAGCGCGGGGGGAGGCGGGGAGTGGGAACAGGAGCGCGGGTCGAGTCGGGGGGGCGGGGAGCAGGAACAGGAGCGCGGGTTGGGTCGGGTCCAGTCGGGGGGGCGGGCTGCGGGTCGGTCCGCGGGTCGGTCCAGGCGGGGAGCGGGAACAGGAGTGCGGGTCGGGGGGAGGCGGGGAGCGGGAGCAGGAGCGCGGGTCGGGTCGGGTCGAGGCGGGGAGCGGGAACAGGAGCGCGGGTCGGGTCGGGTCGAGTCGGGGGGGCGGGGAGCGGGAACAGGAGCGCGAGTCGGGGCGGCGGGGAGCGGGAACAGGAGCGCGGGTCGGGTCGAGGCGGGGAGTGGGAACAGGAGCGCGGGTCGGGTCGGGTCAGTCGGGGGGGGGGGGGGCGCGGGTGTCGGGTCTGGTCCGGAGGCGGGGGGGGGAAGCGAGTGTCGGGTCTGGTCGGCGGGGGGGGGGGGAGCAGGAGCTGGCCGTGGGAGGAGCCTTATTCACGCAGCCCCAATGAGGCCATTCAGCCAGGGCTAGGGGCTGCGTGCTTCGGGCCCCTCCCACACAGTTCGGCACCTGGAGCTACTGCACTTGCGTGCCCACTGTAGCGCGCATGTGCAGAGGTCCCGGTACTGTTTTCAGCGCAGGGACCTGGCTCCGCCCCCCCCACAGCTCGTGCTGGCTGCGCCGAGGGCCAAAGGACCTGCAAGTAGGTGGAGAATACCGAGGATTTTTTTAGGCGCACTTTGTGGCGCGAAAAACGGGCGTCCAGGTCTGGACTGCGTCGTTCTAGGCGTGTGTGGAAACTTGGGCCCATTACGTCTGCAGCTGAGCTGCACCATCAACAGTTATCTATAGTCCCTTTGAAATGATAGTGTAGCCTAATAAAGGTCATTTAAACTGATTACATAGACATGTGGAAGACCACAAAGACTATTGCATTCCATTTGGATAGTCCCAACTTTTTAAAAAAATACGTTAGGGTTAGCCTCTGGTATCATTTGCTTAAAAAGCTCTCCACCTCTCAATTGAATTTGCTGATACTTTTCACCTCCACTGTTTCTTGATTATCTATGCCACACATTCACCAACATCTATGTGACATAGTTAAATCTGAACTATCTGTCTTCCTTCTGAACTTGAGGTTATGGTTGTGCCAAACCAGTTTTGGTTCTGCCAGGACTACTCTGCTCCAGACCCCATTACAGCCATTGTTTAAGTGTGAACAAAAGAGCTGAACAATAGAAGTGAAATGAGGGTGTCTGCCCTAGCCATCAAGGCAGCATTTGACCAAGTATGCCACCAAGGAGCCCTAGTAAAATTGAAGTTAATGAGAATTGGGGAAAACTCTCTAATGGCTGGAGTTATACCTGGCACAAAGAAAGATTGTTGTTGGAGGCCAATCACCCCAGGACATCGTCCTACACCCAACTATCTTCAGCTGCTTCATCATTGATATTCCCTCCATCATAAGGTCAGAAGTGGCACTGTTTGCAATTACTCAGACAATGAAGCAGTCCATGCCTGCATGTAACAAGAGCTGGAAAACATTCCGGCTTAGGCTGATGAGTGGCAAGTAACATTTGCCAAACATAAGTGCCAAGCAATGACATTTCCAAGGAGAGGGTCTGTATTGATATTCAATGGTATTACCATCACCAAATCCCCCACTATCAACACCCTAGGGCTTGTTATTGACTAGAAACTTAACTGGACCAGCCACATAAATACTGTGGCTACAAGAGCAAGTCAGAGACTGGGGTTTCTGTGGCGAATGACTCACCTCCTGACTCCCCAAAGTCTCTTCACCATCTACAAGGCACATGTCAGGTGTGTGATGGAATACTCTCCACTTGCCTGGACGGGTGCAGCCACAACAATACTCAGATGCTTAATAACCTTCCAGGACAAAGCAGTCCGCTTGATTGGCACTTCATCCAATATCTTAAACATCCATGGCTACAGTATGTATTATCGACAGGATGCACTGCAACAACTTGCCAAGGCTTCTTCAACAGCAACTTCTAAACCCACGACCTCCACCATCTAGAAGGACATGCAGCTGCATGGGAACGTCACCACCTCCAAATACTTTTCCCACACACCCTGCCATTTTTTCATGGCTGTTGGATCAAAATTCTGGAACTCCCTACTTACAGCATTGTGGGAGTACCTTCACCACATGGACTCCAGCAGTTCAAGAAGGCTGCTCACCAGCACCTTCTAAAGGGCAACTAGCGATGGGCAATAATAGATAATGACACCCATATTCTCAGAATGAATAAAAACACACAATTTATTAGGGTTCAACTTTTCTGTACCTGTGGAATCTTGAACTTCAATAAGGTGTACTCTAAACTGCCTTTTCTCCATTGAAAATAATTTCGAACTTGCTTAGTGTCTTCTGAATTCTTAATCTCTGATATCTGATTAGTTTCCCTTCTATGTACTCTGCAAAGTTAGGATGTTCTCACTTGCGTACCAAGATGTTTTGACGCATGACAATTCTTAAGATTAAATATATTTCAGGGATCAACTGGTGAAGTGGACCTTTTTTCAAAGTAGTGGTAAAAGGACCACTGGACTGATGTGTAATTTGCAGCAGAGTTATTAGCGAGTTTGCATTTTATAATCTTTAGGGAAAATGTTGTTAAATTCACAATCACCCTGGATCAAAGAAAGCCTTTATTCTTAACCCATATTCAAAAGAAGTCTTCTGTTTCTTGCGTGCGAGGCATCTCTAATCTTCTGTTCTAAATTCGGAAAAGAAACAATATCTATTTTAAATAAAGTTACCATCATTTTACCATGGTTGTTTCGCAATCTTGCCGTGTTGCTATACAATATACATGAATAGGTAATGCACTGGATAATCACTAGATTTCTCCCCAATGAAAAGCTACTATTTTCGTCAAACTGCAAGATGTGGCATTTTATAATTTTTGTCCCCTCTGCTTTCTGTCTGAGGAGATTATATACACTTGGTTCCACAGGCTTAACAGCTACCTGGTTGGAGCTAACTAGTAGCTCTCTATTGCATTTTCTGTTCAATATATGAATTTATATTTCTCACCATCCTCTGGCAAATATGGGCATATAGAACTATAGTTTCTGCAAGTAAACTGTCACATTAGTGGTATATTACTTGACCTTGGTATAATTATGTTTGCTCTTTCTTGTACTTGGACCTATGACGACCCAGGTAGACATACTAATTTGCCACACACACCCTTCCGGTTTAAAGTTTGTGACCTGTGGTCTCGAGTATGCCAAACACAGTGCTGAGGCGTGGATTATATTTTCAGTATTGGAATGTGCCTCTTCCATTCGGTATAAGAAACCTTCCATTTTGGAAAAACTGTCTCAGTAGAACTATTTAGCTTACGCTGACTCCAGGATGGTATGTTGCCTCCCTGGTGCAAGGATCAAGGAAGTCTCGGAGCGGGTGCAGGACATTTTGAAGGGGGAAGGTGAACAGCCAGTTGTCGTGGTGCATAAAGGTACCAACGATATAGGTAAAAAAGGGATGAGGTCCTACAAGCTGAATTTAGGGAGCTTGGAGCTAAATTTAAAAAATAGGACCTCAAAGATGGTAATCTCAGGATTGCTACCTTTGCCACGTGCTAGTCAGAATAGGAATCGCAGGATAGCTCAGATGAATACGTGACTTGAGGAGTGGTGCAAAAGGGAGGGATTCAAATTCCTGGGACATTGGAACCGGTTCTGGGGGAGGTGGGACCAGTACAAATCGGACGGTCTGCACCTGGGCAGGACAGGAACCAATGTCCTCGGAGGAGTGTTTGCTAGTGCTGTTGAGGAGGGGTTAAACTAATATGGCAGGGGGATGGGAACCTATGCAGGGAGACAGAGGGAAGTAAAATAGGGGCAGAAGCAAAAGATAGAAAGAAGAAAAGTAAAAGTGGAGGGCAGAGAAACCCAAGGCAAAAATCAAAATGGGCCACATTGCAGCAAAATTCTAAAAGGGCAAAGTGTGTTAAAAAGATAAGTCAGACGGCTCTGTGCCTCAATACGAGGAGTATTCATAATAAGGTGGACGAATTAACTGCACTGGCAGCAATTAATGAATATGATATAATTGGCATCACGGAGACATGGCTCCAGGGTGACGAAGGCTGGAAACTCAACATCCAAGGGTATTCAACATTCAGGAAGGATAGACAGAAAGGAAAAGGAGGTGGGATAGCGTTGCTGGTTAAAGAGGAAATTAACGCAATAGTAAGGAAAGACATTAGCTTGGATGATGTGGAATCTGTATGGGTGGAGCTGAGCATTACCAAAGGGCAGAAAACGCTAGTGGGAGTTGTGTACAGACCACCAAACAGTAGTAGTGAGGTTGGGGACAGCATCAAACAAGAAATTAGGGATGCGTGCAATAAAGGTACAGCAGTTATCATGGACGACTTTAATCGACATATAGGTTGGGCGAACCAAACTGGTAGCAATACAATGGAGGAGTATTTCCTAGAGTGTATTAGGGATGGTTTTCTGGACTAGAGGGCTGGCCATCCTAGACCGGGTGATGTGTAATGAGAAAGGACTAATTAGCAATCTTGGTGTGTGAGGCCCCTTGGGGAAGAGTGACCATAATATGGTAGAATTCTTTATTAAGATGGAGAGTGACACAGTTAATTCAGAGACTAGGGTCCTGAACTTAAGGAAAGGTAACTTCAATGGTATGAGATGTGAATTGGCTAGAATAGACCGGCGAATGTTACTTGAAGGGTTGACAGTGGATAGGCAATGGCAAACATTTAAAGATCACATGGATGAACTTCAACAATTGTACATCCCGGTCTAGAGTAAAAATAAAACGGGGAAGATGGCTCAACTGTGGTTAACAAGGGAAATTAACGATAGTGTTAAATCCAAGGAAGAGGCATATAAATTGGCCAGAAAAAGCAACAAACCTGAGAACTGGGAGAAATTTAGAATTCAGCAGAGGAGGACAAAGGGTTTAATTAGGAGGGGGAAAATAGAGTACGAGAGGAAGCTTACCGGGAACATAAAAACTGACTGCAAAAGCTTCTATAAATATGTGAAGAGAAAAAGATTAGTGAAGACAAACGTAGGTCCCTTGCAGTCGGATTCAGGTGAATTTATAATGGGCAATAAAGAAATGGCAGACCAATTGAACAAATACTTTGGTTCTGTCTTCACGAAGGAAAACATAAATAACCTTCCAGAAGTACTAGGGGACCGAGGGCTTAGTGAGAAGGAGGAATTGAAGGATATCCTTATTAGGTGAGAAATTGTGTTGGGGAAATTGATGGGATTGAAGGCTGATAAATCCCCGGGGCCTGATAGTCTGCATCCCAGAGTACTTAAGGAGGTGGCCCGAGAACATTGGTGATCATTTTCCAACAGTCTATCGACTCTGGATCAGTTCCTATGGACTGGAGGGTAGCTAATGTAACACCACTTTTTAAAAAAGGAGAGAGAGAGAAAATGGGTAATTATAGACCGGTTAGCCTGGCATCAGTAATGGGGGAAAATGTTGGAATCAATTATTAAAGATGAAATAGCAGCGCATTTGGAAAGCAGTGACAGGATCAGTCCAAGTCAACATGGATTTATGAAACGGAAATCATGCTTGACAAATCTTTTGGAATTTTTTGAGGATGTAACTAGTAGAGTGGACAAGGGAGAACCAGTGGATGTGGTGTATTTGGACTTTCAAAAGGCTTTTAACAAGGTCCTACAAAAGAGATTGTTGTGCAAGATTAAAGCACATGGTATTGGGGATAATGTACTGAAGTGGATAGTGAACTGGTTGGCAGACAGGAAGTAGAGAGTCGGGATAAACTGGTCCTGTTCGGAATAGCAGGCAGTGACCAGTGGGGTGCCGCAGGGCTCAGTGCTGGGACCCCAGCTATTTACAATATACATTAATGATTTGGATGAAGGGATTGAGTGCAATATCTTCAAGTATGCAAACTGGGTGGCGGTGTGAGCTGTGAGGAGAACGCTAAGAGGCTGCAGGGTGACTTGGACAGGTTAGATGAGTGGGCAAATGCATGGCAGATGCAGTATAATGTGGATAAATGTGAGGTTATCCACTTTGGTGGCAAAAACACAAAGGTAGAATATTAACTGAATGGCGGCAGATTAGGAAAAGGGGAGGTGCAATGAGATCTGGGTGTCATGGTTCATCAGTCATTGAAAGTTGGCATGCAGGAACAGCATATCTAGGGGTTTTGAGTATAGGAGCAGGGAGGTCTTACTGCAGTTGTACAGGGCCTTGGTGAGGCCTCACTTGGAATATTGTGTTCAGTTTTGGTCTCCTAATCTGAGGAAGGATGTTCTTACTATTGAGGGAGTGCAGCGAAGGTTCACGAGACTAATTCCCGGGATGGCTGGACTCACATTTACGGAGAGACTGGATCGACTGGCCCTTTATTCACTGGAGTTTAGAAGGATGAGAGGGGATCTCATAGAAACATAAAAATTCTGACGGGACTGGACTGGTTAGATGCAGGAAGAATGTTCCCGAGGTTGGGGAAGTCCAGAACCCAGGGGACACAGTTCTTAAGGATAAAGGGTAAGCCATTTAGGACTGAGATGAGGAGAAACCTTTTCATTCAGAGAGTTGTTAACCTGTGGAATTCCCTACCGCAGAGAGTTGTTGATGCCAGTTCGTTGGGTATATTCAAGAGTGAGTTAGATATGGCCCTTACGGCTAAAGGAATCAAGGAGTATGGAGAGAAAGCAGGAAAGGGGTACTGAGGTGAATGATCAGCCATTATCTTCTTGAACAGGCTCGAAGGGCCGAATGGCCTACTCCTGCACCTATTTTCTATGTAATAAGATCATGAACTCAATTCCATTTCCTCGCCCACTCCCCATAACCTCTTATCTCCTTGTCGCTCAAGAAACTGTCTGTTTCTGTCTTAAATTTATTCAATGTTCCAGCTTCCACAGCTCTCCGAGGCAGCAAATTTCACAGATTTACAACGCTCTGAGAGAAGAAATTCCTCCTCATCTCTGTTTTAAATGGGTGGCCCCTTATTCTAAGATCATGCCCTCTCGTTCTAGTCTCCCCCATCAGTGGAAACATCCTCCCTGCATCCACCTTGTCCAGCCCCCTCCTAATCTTATATGTTTTGATAAGATCATTCTTCTGAATTCCAATGAGTAGAGGCCCAATCTACTCGACCTTTCCTCATAAGTCAACCCCCTCATCCCCGGAATCAACCGAGTGAACCTTCTCTGAACTGCCTCCAAAGCAAGTATATCTTTTCTTAAATATGGAAACCAAAACTGCATGCAGTATTCCAGGTGTGGCCTCACCAATACCTTGTATAACTGTAGCAAGACTTCCCTGCTTTTATACTCCATCCCCTTTGCAATAAAGGCCAAGATACCATTGGCCTTCTTGATCAGTTCCTATCCTTTTGTGTTTCATGCACAAGTAACCCCAGATCCCGCTGCACTGCGGCACTTTGCAATCTTTCTCCATTTAAATAATAACTTGCTCTTTGATTTTTTTCTGTCAAAGTGCATGACCTCATACTTTCCAACATTATACTCCATCTGCCAAATTTTTGCCCACTCACTTAGCCTGTCTGTCCTTTTGCAGATTTTTTGTGTCCTCCTCACCCATTGCTTTTCCTCTCATCTTTGTATCGTCAGCAAACTTGGCTACGTTACACTCAGTCCCTTCTTCCAAGTCGTTAACATAGATTGTAAATAATTGGGGTCCCAGCACTGATCCCTGTGGCACACCACTAGTTACTGGTTGCCAACCAGAGAATGAACCATTTATCCCAACTCTCTGTTTTCTGTTAGTTAGCCAATCCTCTATCCATGCAAATATATTACCCCCAACCCCGTGAACTTTTATCTTGTGCAGTAACCTTTTATGTGGCACCTTGTCAAATGCCTTCTGGAAGTCGAAATACACCACATCCACTGATTCCCCTTTATCCACCCTGTCTGTTACATCCTCAAAGGATTCCAGCAAATTTGTCAAACATGACTTCCTCTTCGTAAGTCCATGCTGACTCTGCCTGACTGAATTTTGCTTATCCAAATGTCCTGCTACTGCTTCTTTAATAATGGACACCAACATTTTCCAACCACAGATGTTAGGCTAACTGGTTTATAGTTTCCTGCTTTTTATCTACCTCCTTTTTTAAATAGGGGCGTTACATTTGCAGTTTTCCAATCTGTTGGGACCTCCCCAGAATCCAGGGAATTTTGGTAAATTACAACCAATACATCCACAATCCCTGCCGCTACTTTTCTTAAGACCCTAGGATGCAAGGGTCATGGGGATTTATCTGTCTTTAGTCCCATTATTTTACTGAGTACCACCTCCTTAGTGATTGTGATTGTATTAAGTTCCTCTCTTTCCCCCCCCACCCCCCCCCCCCCACCACCATAGCCCCTTGACTATCCACTGTTGGAATATTGTTAGTGTCCTCTACCTTAAAGACTGATACAAAATATTTGTTCAGAGTTTCTGCCATCTCCATGTTCCCCATTACTAGTTCCCTGGTCTCGTCCTCTAAGGGACCAACATTTACTTTAGCCACTCTTTTCCTTTTTATATACCTATAGAAACTCTTGCTATCTGTTTTTATATTTTGTGCTAGTTTACTTTCATAGTCTGTCTTCCCTTAATAATTTTTTTAGTCGTTCTTTGCTGGCTTTTAAACGCTTCCCAGTCTTCTGTCATCCCAGTAGTTTTGGCCGCTTTGTATGCCCTTGTTTTTAATTGGATACCGTCCTTTATTTCTTTAGTTCGCCACGGATGGCTTTTCTCTTGCACTCTTTCCTTCTCACTGGAATATATTTTTCTTGAGAGTTGTGAAATATCTCCTTAAATTTACATCACTGTTCTTCAACCATCCTACATTTTAATCTGTTTTCCCAGTCCACTTTAGCCAACTCTGCCCTCATACCTTCATAGTTTCCTTTATTTAAGTTTAGTACACTGGTTAGAGATCCAACTTTCTTACCCTCCATCTGAATTTGAAATTCAATCATGCTACGATCACTCATTCCGAGGGGATCCTTTACTAGGAGATTGTTTATTAATCCTGTCTCATTACACAGGACCAGAACTAAAATAGCCTGCCCCCTGGTTGGTTCCGTTACATACTGCTCAAGGAACCCGTCCCTTATGCACTCTCTGAACTCCTCCACAAGGCTACCCTGACCAATTTGATTTGTCCAATCAATCTTCTGGCGGGATCGCTTTTTATGACATCAGTATTTATAACATCCATGGAATCTTTCGCAGCCTGAACTATACCCCTCTATCATTCAAGGGTATTGGGTAGTGGTCCTTGTTCTGGCTGATGTTTCCTCCAGAAGATTTTGCCCACTGAAGTTAATAGGGAAAACTGTTTTACTGTATAATTATATTCCAGTGAATCTCTTGTTACTTTGATTTAAATTTATTTTGTATGCCTGATCTTTTTAGTCCCTCTTGTGTTTATGCACTGCTCATGCTGCTTGTGTTTTTCAGCGTCTGGCTAATACGGAAAGTTTTGATTTGGCTGTTTTGCAAAAGAACTGAAAGGAACAGTGAGTTTTTAAATATTTCTTTGTAAAAAAAAAATAAAGTTACATTTTTAAATACTGTATATTGTGTTATGATTTTTTTACAGTACATTTGCCATCAGTTACTTTTGAAATTAACAAGACTTCTAACTCAACACTTTATTACAGGCGAAGCGCTGGAAGATTTAAAAGTACAAAAGAAGAAAATAGTAAGTAACATTTTTAAAATTATTTTCTATTCTGGATCCTTCCTTAAAACTATGCCAATTAGAAGCATCTGCTATCCCAGTTACTAATTTATTAGTGATTAAGTATAGTAAGCTTCCAGGTAGCATTTGCCAACCAGTTTTGGTGCATTTTCCTGTGTATCTCATAATTGTAACCGAAACATAATGTTCTGGTGTGCAAGAGAAATATTTTTTTGAATATGTTAATTGCATTTGTCCATATTTCTAAGCATGCAATAATGGATTCTCCATTTTTTGTTTTCAGTCTAACTCTCAATTCAAGTCTTGGTGTAGTAGATAGAGAACTTCACTGTTTGAGCCATTACATTCTGGTTCTTGGCTGCTTTAAAAATGCTTGCCCAGACTTGAATAGGAGCGGCAGCGCTAAAAGACTGGTAATTCACACGCTGTTGCACATTAGGTTATCTTGAGGGTGTCTTCAACCATGACTGTCCACAAAGAAAACAATAAATCAATTTAATAGTAAAGCAAGACAAGTGAAAAAGCAGATTGACAGAAAAGATGCTGCAAAAACTATAAATCTTTTGGTGTTTAAAAAAAAAATAAAACCACACAAAAGTGAAGAGCAATGAAGTTATAGTTTAAGACTTAATATTTTTTGAACACGAATCCTGTTTGCACAGTCAACTGCCTCAGTAAAGCTTAGTTTTCAATGAGATAATAACTCGATCACAATTTTGGGGATCAGAGTAGAGTATACAACTGCTACTGGAGAAAATGAAAGCTCGGTATTTAACTGAATAGTTTGGGGTCATTTATATTATATTGGACTGATATCTTTGGGTAATTTATATTGGCTAAGTGTTGGTCATTTATATGTCATGTATGTATGGTTCTACTTGTCAAGTAGTCTGAAATTTAAGTTTATTTAAGTGGAGGAAAAGGTTGTAGAACTGAGCATTTTAGGAGTTGCATTTGCCACTTGTTTGGTCGTACAATGTGCAGTCATTTATGCTTATCTTGTAAACTGCAAAATTTGTGTCAAACACAATGAAAACTATTGAAATTCTAGGTTAGTGAGATGACTTTGTTGGATCGATTCAGTTAAGTACTTAATAATGGCTTTAAGAGACTAGCCTCTATACCCAATTAGGCCATGGATATTACTTCAGTAGCTAATGCAACATACATTATTAGCTTTAATAGCTCTGCCAAGATTATAGATACTTAGCTGACACAGCATACAGTTTGAGTCTGGCATTGAAAATTTTGGCTACATGTAGCAACTTTACTTAAAGTACATAGTAAACTTTTAGCATAGTCCATCCTAAGGATGAATGATGCAGTGAACTGACCTTTTACTAGTGAAACTTGAGTTCAAGGCGAGCTCTCGCTGATGGGATGAAAGTATTTTCTGCTGACTGTGACTGGTGTATATGATTATTTTAGCAATCTCAATCGAAATCCTATGGGCATGGGCCCACATTGCACTATCTTGGCAATCTCAGTCAGAAAGGCCACAGAATGGCTGGTGTATAAAATTCAAAATGTCAGTAATAGAATGAGGCTTGCACTTTTAAAGTGGGGCTGAGTAACATTGTTGAGGTAATAGTGAAATGCTCTGTTTCTAACCATGTTATATTTGACTTGGATTTAATTGATTGCTGACACTGGGTCCCCAAAATGTAGTGAGATCACAACTGGAGTATTGTGTACAGTTTTGGTCTCCTTGCCTAAGGAAAGATAGGTTTGCTTTAGAGGTTTACCAGACTGATTCCTGGGATGAGGGGATTGTCTTATGAGGAGAGACTGAGTAGACTAGGCCTGTATGCCCTAGAGTTTAGAAGAATGAGAGGTGATTTCAATGAAACATATAAAATTCTTAAGGGGCCTGACAGGTTAAATCTTGGGAGGATGTTTCCTCCAGCTGGGAAGTCTCGAACAAGAGGTCACAGTCTCAGATTAAGGGGTCGACCATTGAGGACATAAGAACATAAGAAATAGCAGGATTAGGCCATACGGCCCCTCGAGCCTGCTCCGCCATTCAATAAGATCAGGACTCCGCTCCATTTCCCTGCCCGCTCCCCATAACCCCTTATCCCCTTATCGTTTAAGAAACTATCTATTTCTGTCTTAAATTTATTCAGTGTCCCAGCTTCCACAGCTCTCTGAGGCATCGAATTCTACAGATTAACAACCCTCAGAAGAAATTTCTCCTCATCTCTGTTTTAAATGAGCAGCCCCTTCTTCTAAGATCATGCCCTCTAGTTCTAGTCTCCCCCATCAGTGGAAACATCCTCTCTGCATCCACCTTGGAAGCTCCCTCATAATCTTATACGTTTTGATAAGATCACCTCTCATTCTTCTGAATTCCAATGAGCAGAGGTCCAACCTATTCAACATTTCCTCATGTGTCAACCCCCTCATCCCTAGAATCAACCTAGTGAACCTTCTCTGAACTACCTCCAAAGCAAGTATATCCTTTCGTAAATATGGAAACCAAAACTGCACGCAGTATTCCAGGTGTGGCCTCACCAATACCGTGTATAGCTGTAGCAAGACTTCCCTGCTTTTATACTCCACCCCGATGGCAATAAAGGCCAATATACCATTGGCCTTCCTGATCACTTGCTGTACCTGCATACTATCCTTTTGTGTTTCATGCACAAGAACCCCCAGATCCCGCTGTACTGTGGCACTTTGCAATCTTTCTCCATTTACATAATAACTTGCTCTTTGATTTTTTTCTGCCAAAGTGCATGACCTCACACTTTCCAACATTATACTCCATCTGCCAAATTTTTGCCCACTCTCTTAGCCTGTCTACATCCTCTTGCATATTTTTTGTGTCCTCCTCACACATTGCTTTTCCTCCCATCTTTATATCGTCAGAAAACTTGTCTACGTTGCACTCAGTCCTTTCTTCCAAGTCGTTTATATAGACTGAAGAGAAATTTCTTCACTCAGAGGGTGATGAATCTTTGGAATTCTCTACCCCAGTACCTGTAAAAGCAAAGCAGAGTTAATGTTTTGGGTATAATTCTTCACTAGAACTGAAAAGTAAGGAAGCATTTTAGTGCAGTTGTTAAAACAAACAATAAAAGGGGAAAGAAACAACAGGTACTCTAATCATATAATGGCAGTTAATGTGTTGAACGACCTACAAAATGTTTAATAAAAAACAGAGACCTGTTGGCTGATATCGGATACTATCCCAGTGAGGCAATGGAAAGACAATTGAAAAAAAAAAGCTAAGAACGTTTTAGTCTGAATCTGGCTAAGATGAGTCTTTTCATATATCTAGATGTATTTATGCACTTCCGATAGTTGAGTTTATCCAGTAAGCAGCTGAGCCATGCAGCAGAAAAGCCTAGATTAAATCTTGGTCTGCACTGAACTAGCAACATTTGGAGCACCCCTGAGTTGTGGGAAAGGAACATTGACCAGAATTTCCATTCCTAAAGACTATCCATGAATGGACATTGGGTGAGGATCGGATTCTGGTGTGCTTGAAATGCCCTTGCCATTGAATACCCTACAAGCATTCATGTGTTGGTTCTCAAATGGATAATGGCGATTTTGGTGTGTGGGAACCATACCCTAGCAGGTGGTTGTTAGGAAAGGAAGACGGAAAATTGATGGGGAAAAGAAGAAAAAAGTGCAATTAGTTGACTGTTTGTAACATCCTGCCAGACAGAGTACTAGGGGCAACACATTGGGGTTGTTCAAAATACATTCAGATATACGATGGGATAACAAACTTGAGAGATGCGTTTCTATCGGCTGAATGTCTTTTTCTTATCCCTGATTAGTGTTTTATAAAAATTTGCCTTTTGATGACGGGGCTAGTTCTTTTCAGTTTTTATTCATGGTAATTTTGAATGACTGGGGTAGTGTGATCAGTGTGTGTGTAAATTAGGGAAGAGTGGAAACGTAACAAGGTTGACAAGCAGCAGTAGAAAGAAGTGGAGCCTGTAGCTTGGAGGCTAAACTAGGATTTGTGAGATGATGGGATAAAAAGCAATAGAATGACAATAAATTGGAGCAGAAATGAAAGGAGTATTTGTAAACCATTGCAAACAATTACCATGGAACAGATCCAGTAGGAAACCCCAGTAGTTTCCACCAATCTATTCAGCTAAATATCTTTTCTACTATCCTCTTTATATCTACTTTGATGCCTTCCATACAAAGATTTAATGTATTTTTTTTCTAGCTATTAAAAGTATTGTTAACCAGGCATACCTTAAAATGAGGTGCCTATCTGGTGAAGCTACAACACAGGACTACATGCATGTTAAAGAGCAGAAGCAGCATGCTATAGACCGAGCTAAGCGATCACAAAATCAACGGATCAGATCAAAGCTCTGCTGTCCTGCCTTATCCAGTCGTGAATGGTGGTGGCCAATTAAACAATTAAATGGGAGGAGGACACCATGAACATCTCCATCCTCAATCGCAGAGCCCAGCATGTGAGTGCAAAAGACAAGGCTGAAGCATTTGCATCCATCTTCAGCTAGAAGTGCTGAGTGGTTGATCCATCTCAGCCTCTTCCTGCCAACCCACCATCACAGAAGCCAGTCTTCAGCCAATTCGATTCACTCCATGTGATATCAAGTAAATGCTGAGCACACTGGATACGGCAAAGGCTGGGTCCGACAACATCCCGATTGTAGTGCTGAAGACTTGTGCTCCAGAATTAGCTGTGCTGCTAGCCAAGCTGTTCCAGTACAACTACAACACTGGCCTCTACCCGACAAAAGTGGAACATTTTCCAGGCATGTCCAGACAAAAAGCAGGATAAATCGAATGTGCGCAATTACCGCTCCATTAGTCTACTCTCAATCATCAGCAAAGCGATGGAAGGGGTCATCGACAGCGCTATTTAGTGGTCTTTAGTCACCAACGTGCTCACCAATACTCAGTTTGGGTTCTGCCAACACCACTCGGCTCCAGACCTCATTACAGCCTCGGTCCAAACATGGACAAAAGAGAACGAATTAATGAGGTGAGGTGAGAGTGACTGCCGCATTTGACCAAGTGTGACATCAAGGAACCCTAGTAAAATTTAAGTCAATGGGAATTGGGGAAAAAACTCTCCACTGGTTGGAGTCATGCCTAGCATAAAGGAAGATGGTTGTGGTTGTTGGAGGCCAATCATCTCAGCCCCAGGACATCGCTGCAGGAGTTCCTCAGATGCAGCTGCTTCATCAATGACCTTCTCTCCATTATAGTTTAGAAGTGGGATTGTTTGCTGATGATTGCACAGTGTTCAGTTCCCTTTGCAACTCCTCAGATAATGAAACAGTCCATGCCCTCACGCAGCAATACCTGGACAACATCCAGGCTTGGGCTGATAGGTGGAAAGTAACATTCGCGCCACACAAGTGCCAGGCAATGACCATGTCCAACAATAGAGAGAATCTCGCCACCCACCCTTGACATTGAACGGCATTACCATAGCCGAATCCCCCACCATCAATGTCCTGGGGGTCACCATTGACCAGAAACCTAACTGGACCAGCCACATAAATACTGTGGCTACAAGAGCAGGTCAAAGACTTGGTCTTCTGCAGCAAGTGGCTCACGTCCTGACTCCCCAAAGCCTTTCCTTTATCTACAAGGCGCAAGTCAGGAGTGTGATGGAATACTCTCCACTTGCCTGGATGAGTGCAGCTCCAACAACATTCGAGAAGCTTGATACCATCCAGGACAGAGCAGCCTGCTTGATTGGCAACCCATGCACTAATTAAGCATTCACTCCCTCCACCACCGGCACACCGTGGCTGCAGTGTGTACCATCTACAAGATGCATTTCAGCAACTCACCAAGGCTTCTTCGACAGCACCTCCCGAACCTGCCACCTCTACCACCTAGAAGGACAAGGGCAGCAGATGCATGGGAACACCAGATTTCTCATCACCTTTTTTAAGTTCCTTGAAAGACGATGATTAGCGTTATTATGAACACCATACTCGATGAAATGTATGATGTTCATCCATTCCAGACAATTATTTTGTACAGCAATGCCCTTTAAAATAATTTATGTGGTTTACTATCCTTATGATTAAATCTAGTAAATATTATTTAGAATTAACTACAGGAGCAGAAATAATACAATGAATGTAGAATCTGTGGTACAGATGCATCAATGTCCATACCATATATATTTTGTAAGTGAATTCCAAATTCCAGTATCTATTTAGATGTCTCATCAGGATGTGATATTCTAGAAGAATCAGATCTCCTTTGATGTAGTGTGTTGCCAGTTCCTCCCCATCTGTCTTTCTGCTTAAATCAAGTCCTTTCTGCTTTGTATAAGCCCCATTAGCAGATGTTCTATTCCTTTCTCTACATCAATTCTAAATTTTGTCAGTTCATTGGGACCTGTATACTCCCCTAAACTAATTCCAATCAGCATAAATTGAAGGAGATCAAACTGAATTTGTTCAGTTTTCAAACAGTTGATTCTTTCCTGTACTCGTACAGGAAACGGGTTTATTTTTAATTTGTTAATTTTGTCTTGCCTTACAAGAAAATTACAAATTTCTCTCCACACTGATGGTTTGAGATTAACAGTAAAGCAAATGAGATATTGGCCCTTATATGTCATTAAAGGAAATTTCATTGCTTCTTTTTGCCTTTATTGAGCTTTTGCGGCGCTTTGCACCAAGCTAATTGCTTCTGCTAATAAATAATCTAAAATCAATGCTGACAGCAGTTAATTGGCACACAGACTTTATTTCTTAAAGCACTCTGCTAACGACCTTCTTTAAATTAATAGCATTAAGTGCTATGAGGAAATAAATCTGAGGAATTGCCTGTCATTTACTGTCATGTCTAATAACTTTCAATAATGACTGCTGATAGATTTTTGTACATTCCATTATTGAAGTAGGTGCATGTAATTATTCTCCTCATTATATTTAAACAATTAGCAATATTTGGTGTTTCTTCGCTATGAAGCTGTTAAATACAATTAACAAGCTTTGAGGCTTTTGGAATATTTTGCTCTTTAGCATTTCTTTTCCAATTTCCCCATAGTAAATGGTTTGCACTTTAATGTTTTACTGCAGCAGGAAACAAAATACCACACAAATGGTAGTTTGCCATGGGTTTGTGAAAATTCCATCATCACATTTTTTTCTATCATACTCTTTCTATCCTGTCTGTCACGGTTAAATTTACCTATTCATTTTACTTACTCTCGAGTCCTCCAAGGTTGGCCTTGAAGGTAGGTAGTGCTGTTGCATAATTACCTCAAACAACCCAGCTGCATCTGCAGTGGTGTTCCACACAGTACCACTCACTTTTGAGCTTCTGATACTGGTCTACTGTCTCAGTGCTGCTGTCTCATTACCCCCATCACTGGTATTAGATTTTCCCTACTGTGGTGCAACCTACGAAATGGGGAAACTTGTATAATTTAAAACAGAGATTTTGCGATATCTTATGTAACACAGATTTCCCCACTCAATTCAAAGGAAACACTTTTAAGAAACCACTTCCACTGCCCTCCTATTTTTTTTTGTTCCCTTTCTTTCTCTACCTCCTTTCTCTCGCTTTGAGTATGCTCTCTTTTTCTTGTGCTCACTTTCTTTCTTATTCTTGGGCTCTTACTCTGCCTCGCAACTGCCACTAATGTTTACATTTTTTAACACTCAGAAAAACAAAGGTGGGATAATTGAAGCCTTCCTCTTTGTCAGAGAAGCTTTTAAAATTCAACTGCTTTTATTTGAAAGGAAAATATTCAAATTAGATGAGGAGAGGCTCTTACTTTCTCTTCCCCCTTTCTTTCTCACCCTCTGCTTGATGCACTTTCTGAAGTTTATAGAGTGTTCATGAACATTTATACATCAGTAACACTGGAGTCCCTCAAGGATCTATCCATGATCTCTTTCCCCCCACCCCCATTCTATTTCTCATCTACATGCCGTCACTCAACCACATCATTCAAAAACATAACTGGCTTAAAGTTGAGGTTGGAGGCTTCCTTCGTACGAACGCCTCCGACCCCCAAAATATCTACGAATCTACCTGTTGGTCCTGGAGAAACGTAGGATCCCAGTCTGAGGCTGAGATTCGCTGCGCATCACATGGAGACCTGTCTTTGAGGTATGTAAGTCCAAGCTGGAGTCATGTGGGCCTGGACAACCAATCACTGTACAGTATTCTCATTGATAATGGGAACTCCGTAGCTCCGAGTTTCTATTACTATCAATGAGAATACCCCCTAAAACACCCAAACGCAACATTAAAAAATAAAAAAAACCTCTCGTATTTAAAATTAATTGAAATTAAAGTTAATTAAATGTTTTAGAAAAAAAAAATATTTTTTGGATTTAAAAAAAATGTGTTTTAATAGGGCTTAAAATAAACTTACCTTAGTGGACAGGACAGGGTTTTTAACATAAAAATGTGTTTAAATTTTTTTTTTATATGTTTTAAAATTCTTGCACTGGTAAAAGTAGGCTATGTGCCTGCTTTTACCAGGCGCAAGCGTTTGAAGGACTTTCGCTGGGCAAGAGATGGGAAAATAGCCCAATCTTGCCCACGCGAATGTCCTTCCATGGGGATGCAGAAGATCTGTCAAGAGATATCTTGACAGATCGGAAAAGCCGGTTTTCGGCACATGGGCATTGCATGCCGAAAACCAGCTTCTGTGAGGCCTCGTCAGATCCCAATGAGACCGGGATTTCAGGGCTATTGTCAGGTTCCAAATGAATGCTAATGACATCCAGCTTTACCTCACCACAACGTCTCTTTACCTCTCCACTGTCTGTGTTGTCAGACAGCTTCTCCAACATAGAGTCTTAGACGACGTGCAATTTCTTCACATTAAACACTGGGCAGACCAAAGATGCATTGTCTAAACTCCCACCACAAATTCCGTACCCTTGGCACCGATTCCATCCATCACTCTGTTAGGCTGATCCAGACTGTTCGCAAACCCGGTGTCCTGTTTGACAATGAGCTGCGCTTTAATTTCAATATTCTCCTGGCTGGCCTTCCATCTTTCACCCTCTGTCAACTTGAGCTCATCCAAAACTCTGCTGCCAGTATCGTAACCCACACCATCATCCATCACTCCTGTGCTCACTGACCTACCTTGGCTCCCAATACAGGGTACATTAACACCGTGATTTTTCAAATTCCTCCTTATTTCAGTGGCCTCCTCCAGTCCTACAACCCTCCAAGAACTCTGCATTCCTCCAACTCTGGCCTCTTGTGCATTTCCCATTCCCACTCCTTGTTCCGCCCTCCAAGGACAAAGTACAATTCCGTGTATACATTTAATTATATTGGGAATTTGTAAAAAATTTTGCCATTTTTATTTTCTTATTTCAGTTCTGTCAGAAAAACAAAGGTGGGATAATTGAAACCTTATTTTTAAGCTCCCATGTATCGCTGATATTTTATCATCCTCTGCTGTGAAAATGGATACAAACTATTAATTTAACAAATCAACCATTTCCTTATTATTCATTATAGTATTACATGCACCTTTCTTTAATGGATCCACATCCCCCTTACCATTTTCTTTCTCAATATATTTATAAAAACTTTTACTGTTAGCTTTGATATGTCTTGCAAGTTTGTTTTGTATTCCTTTTTGCACCTCATTACTTTCTTTGTATCCTTTTGTTGTTTTTTTTTATAGCTCTCCCAGTCTACTGGATTTTCTCTCTGCCTTGCATTTGTGTCAGCCTTTTCTTTTAGCTTGATACTGTCTCTTACCTGATTTGTTGAACAATGGTTGCTTAACTGCAGAAGTGGAACTTTTGCCTTTTAGGGGTATGTACTGGTTTGTATTGTACCAAATACTTCTTAACCTACAAACAGTAGGAAGTATTTAAACAGTTCAGCCCAGCTTACTGTGGTTAATTTATTTCTCATTCCTGCTATGTTTGTGTTACTTAAAATTAAAACTTTGGTTTGTGACTCTCCCTTCTTCCTCTTAAACCTAATATCAAAATAAATTGTATTACGGTCAGTATTCACAACACGTTCCCTTGCAGTCAGATTGTTAACTATTTTTGGTTTGTTACTTACCATTAAATCTAATCTATCCATTGTGGGTTTTAAAATATATTGTTCCAGATAACTGTCCTGAATACATTCTAGAAACTCATTGACTTTACTATTTGAGCTGTTCTGCTTCTCCCAGTCTGAAAATTAAAATCTCCCATTATAACCACAAAGTTTCTGCTACATGCTTCCCTGATCTCCATATTTTTACGTCCCCACACACTACATCACTACTGTCAGGAGGTCTGTAGAGAACTCCCACCAGTCTTGCATACTTTGCTGTTCTTTAGTTCTACCCATAGTGTTTCCACTGCCTAATCACCCTTGCCGAAATCATTTGTTTCTACTTCTATGATTGTGTTCTTCATCAATATTGCTACGTGTTCTTTCTCAATTCCCTGTCTTTTCTAAAGATCTGACAGCCTGGAATATTTAGCTTCCAGTCATGTCCAGTTTGGTGCCATGTCTCTTTAATAGCTACTACATACGACCCTTGAAGCAGAATTTGTGCTTTTATCTCCTGTTTTATTTCTATTGCTGCATGCATTTGTGTACAAAACTTTTATTTGGGTAACCGGCCCCACCCTACCTGTATGCCGTAATAGTGTTTTTCTCACATTTTTTTTTAAATTTCATACACTTGTTTTTGCTGGTGCTCTGTACATTGGTATACAGGCAATTTAATATATACTTGCTTTTCATCACTCCTTTATCTTTAACGGGTATTTTATTCCTATAACCTTTTCTGTTCCTAGAATATTTGTAACCTTTATCACTTTTTGTACTCTGGCCTTTACTCACCCATTCTTTTTCATGATAATAGTTGGGTCACAAAAACTCAAATGAACTATTGGAGATAGCAAAATAATCTTTTGGCTAAATTAATCGAGGATACAGTAGTTTTGATTATATACTTAATTATGCACTAGTTGAACTGCAAAATGCTTGTAACCGTTTCATATTACTAGTTCTGTTTCTCTGAACACCAGTGAGATTTTGCTAATAACTGCAAAACCGATTCAGGTTAATTTAATTTGAAGTTAATTATGACTGATTTTTGCCGTTTTATGGATCTAGGAGGAAATAAAGAAAATACCACATAAGCACCTATATTCAAAGTGATGCTAATCACCTCACTTTGAAAATGTATCGAACAGAAATGCAAAAGCAATTTTTAAAATTTCAGTTGGGTGGTCATAACAGGTCACATACTTAGCTTAAATGATATATTCAAGTTGCACTGTTTAATCTTTATATGAGGGAGAAATAGAAAAAAAAGACTAACATTTAAAAAAAAAAGCATATTTATATTTTGAAAATTATTACAAAATTTAATTTGTGTTGCCAGCTACCATGTGGAACATTCAACAATGGTGCATACAGGACAATTTTATCTCTTGTATTCTCTGGAAAGTGTATCTTTGTGAACTGTTAATTCTGGTGCTTGCATTTGAAAATCATGGCACTGCCAATTTTATACTTGCTAGCTGTTTCACCATGGGAAGGTTCACAGCTGAACCTCCTCCTGTCCTCATCCAATGTTCATACAAATGCATTTTGGTCAATAGTACCAGGTGATTTCCCAACCCCCTCTGCTCCCTAACCCAGAGGTATTGAGCTCATTGAAGTGCCCCTACTGTTGTCCTTGATTCAGCAAATGCCGCATGGCTCAGCTGTTTACTGGATAAAGTTACTGAATTTATTAAGCTTTTAATAAAAAAATCAAATATTTCAAGTGATGTCGAGAGTACCAGCCAGAGGTACAACGTCATCTTGTTGCCGCTGGTAATATAGTTTCCACAGGAAAGTTTCTAATAAAGACCCTGCTATATTTGACCCTTTTGAGCTTGAATATTATCATTTGCAGTCTGTTAACATTCAAACTGGTATAAATAGTGCAAGAGAATGACCAAACATTGATGTGTGACTCTAATATGTGTTTCCAAATAGCTCGAGGAGGTCATGGAAAAGGAGACGTACAAGAATGCCAAGCTAATTTTGGAGAGATTTGATCCAGAATCCAAGAAGACTAAAGTAAGTCTTTAAAGCTAGAACTAAATGATTCTGAAAATATAACATTAGGATTGGAGGGAAATGTTTATATGTCTTTATATTGCATTTTTGTTGAGTGTACAAATAATAGGTTCATGCTGTGGTAATTTTTTTTTTAGTTAATTTGTTGGAGTTAGAATGCAATCAAACATCTGAATATCTATTAAGTATGAACTATTATGGAATTCAACAGGTTTGCAACCGCCTAGAGTACACGCCATCTGGGCTCACTGACTTATCCACCTTTTATTCTGTTATTTTCTTTCAGTCATTTTCCTTTTCTACAGTTATCTCTAACAATTAACATAGAAACATAGAAAATAGGTGCAGGAGTAGGCCATTCGGCCCTTCTAGCCTGCACCGCCATTCAATGAGTTCATGGCTGAACATTCAACTTCAGTACCCCATTCCTGCTTTCTCGCCATACCCCTTGATCCCCCTAGCAGTAAGGACCTCATCTAACTCCTTTTTGAATATATTTAGTGAATTGGCCTCAACAACTTTCTGTGGTAGAGAATTCCACAGGTTCAGCACTCTCTGGGTGAAGAAGTTCCTCCGCATCTCGGTCCTAAATGGCTTACCCCTTATCCTTAGACTGTGACCCCTGGTTCTGGACTTCCCCAACATTGGGAACATTCTTCCTGCATCTAACCTGTCTAACCCCGTCAGAATTTTATATGTTTCTATGAGGTCCCCTCTCATTCTTCTGAACTCCAGTGAATACAAGCCCAGTTGATCCAGTCTTTCTTGATAGGTCAGTCCCGCCATCCCGGGAATCAGTCTGGTGAACCTTCGCTGCACTCCCTCAATAGCAAGAATGTCCTTCCTCAGGTTAGGAGACCAAAACTGTACACAATACTCCAGGTGTGGCCTCACCAATGCCATGTACAACTGTAGCAACACCTCCCTGCCCCTGTACTCAAATCCCCTTGCTATGAAGGCCAACATGCCATTTGCTTTCTTAATCGCCTGCTGCACTTGCATGCCAACCTTCAATGACTGATGTACCATGACACCCAGGTCTCTTTGCACCTCCCCTTTTCCTAATCTGTCACCATTCAGATAATAGTCTGTCTCTCTGTTTTTACCACCAAAGTGGATAACCTCACATTTATCCACATTATACTTCATCTGCCATGCATTTGCCCACTCACCTAACCTATCCAAGTCGCTCTGCAGCCTCACAGCATCCTCCTCGCAGCTCACACTGCCACCCAACTTAGTGTCATCCGCAAATTTGGAGATACTACATTTAATCCCCTCATCTAAATCATTAATGTACAGTGTAAACAGCTGGGGCCCCAGCACAGAACCTTGCGGTACCCCACTAGTCACTGCCTGCCATTCTGAAAAGTACCCATTTACTCCTACTCTTTGCTTCCTGTCTGACAACCAGTTCTCAATCCATGTCAGTACACTACCCCCAATCCCATGTGCTCTAACTTTGCACATCAATCTCTTGTGTGGGACCTTGTCGAACGCCTTCTGAAAGTCCAAATATACCACATCAACTGGTTCTCCCTTATCCACTCTACTGGAAACATCCTCAAAAAATTCCAGAAGATTTGTCAAGCATGATTTCCCTTTCACAAATCCATGCTGACTTGGACCTATCATGTCACCTCTTTCCAAATGCACTGCTATGGCATCCTTAATAATTGATTCCATCATTTTACCCACTACCGATGTCAGGCTGACCGGTCTATAATTCCCTGTTTTCTCTCTCCCTCCTTTTTTAAAAAGTGGGGTTACATTGGCTACCCTCCACTCAATAGGAACTGATCCAGAGTCAATGGAATGTTGGAAAATGACTGTCAACGCATCCACTATTTCCAAGGCCACCTCCTTAAGTACTCTGGGATGCAGTCCATCAGGCCCTGGGGATTTATCGGCCTTCAATCCCATCAATTTCCCCAACACAATTTCCCGGCTAATAAGGATTTCCCTCAGTTCCTCCTCCTTACTAGACCCCCCGACCCCTTTTATAACCGGAAGGTTGTTCGTGTCCTCCTTCGTGAATACCGAACCAAAGTACTTGTTCAATTGGTCCGCCATTTCTTTGTTCCCCGTTATGACTTCCCCTGATTCTGACTGCAGGGGACCTACGTTTGTCTTTACTAACCTTTTTCTCTTTACATATCTATAGAAACTTTTGCAATCCGTCTTAATGTTCCCTGCAAGCTTCTTCTCATACTCCATTTTCCCTGCCCTAATCAAACCCTTTGTCCTCCTCTGCTGAGTTCTAAATTTCTCCCAGTCCCCAGGTTCGCTGCTATTTCTGGCCAATTTGTATGCCACTTCCTTGGCTTTAATACTATCCCTGATTTCCCTTGATAGCCACGGTTGAGCCACCTTCCCTTTTTTATTTCTATGCCAGACAGGAATGTACAATTGTTGTAATTCATCCATACGGTCTCTAAATGTCTGCCATTGCCCATCCACTGTCAACCCCTTAAGTATCATTCGCCAATCCATCTCAGCCAATTCACGCCTCATACCTTCAAAGTTAGCCTTCTTTAAGTTCTGGACCATGGTCTCTGAATTAACTGTTTCATTCTCCATCCTAATGCAGAATTTCACCATATTATGGTCACTCTTCCCCAAGGGGCCTCGCACAACGAGATTGCTAATTAATCCTTTCTCATTACATAACACCCAGTCTAAGATGGCCTCCCCCCTAGTTGGTTCCTCGACATATTGGTCTAAAAAACCATCCCTTATGCACTCCAGAAAATCCTCCTCCACCGTATTGCTTCCAGTTTGGTTAGCCCAATCTATGTGCATATTAAAGTCACCCATTATAACTGCTGCACCTTTATTGCACGCACCCCTAATTTCCTGTTTGATGCCCTCCCCAACATCACTACTACTGTTTGGAGGTCTGTACACAACTCCCACTAACGTTTTTTGCCCTTTGGTGTTCTGCAGCTCTACCCATATAGATTCCACATCATCCAAGCTGATGTCCTTCCTAACTATTGCCTTAATCTCCTCCTTAACCAGCAATGCTACCCCACCTCCTTTTCCTTTTATTCTATCCTTCCTGAATGTTGAATACCCCTGGATGTTGAGTTCCCAGCCCTGCTCATCCTGGAGCCACGTCTCCGTAATCCCAATCACATCATATTTGTTAACATCTATTTGCACAGTTAATTCATCCACCTTATTGCGGATACTCCTTGCATTAAGACACAAAGCCTTTAGGCTTGTTTTTTTAACACCCTCTGTCCTTTTAGAATTTTGCTGTACAATGGCCCTTTTTGTTCTTTGCCTTGGGTTTCTCTGCCCTCCACTTTTCCTCATCTCCTTTCTGTCTTTTGTTTTTGCCTCCTTTTTGTTTCCCTCTATCTCCCTGCATTGGTTCCCATCCCCCTGCCATATTAGTTTAACTCCTCCCCAACAGCACTAGCAAACACTCCCCCGAGGACATTGGTTCCGATTCTGCCCAGGTGCAGACCGTCCGGATTGTACTGGTCCCACCTCCCCCAGAACCGGTTCCAATGCCCCAGGAATTTGAATCCCTCCCTGCTGCACCATTGCTCAAGCCACGTATTCATCTGAGCTATCCTGCGATTCCTACTCTGACTAGCACGTGGCACTGGTAGCAATCCCGAGATTACTACTTTTGAGGTCCTACTTTTTAATTGTTCCAGAGCCTCCTGCAGTATGCCTGCATTCCTACTTCAAAATAGTTACTTAATATGTTTGCCATACCTTCATTTTATTCGACAATTTTTTGTGCAAAATGGAAGGTTTGAAATAAAAGCTCAATATAAAAAGATTGGTTTAGCCTATTTTAGCCCAATAGAAACAGGATAGTTCCCCTATAATATAAATGAAATTCATGTGCCATTTTCAAGCTTTACAAACTCTATTCCCATACATCTAATGTATTCTCTCTATCTATCAGTCACTTTAAAAATTATTCCTAAATTTGTCAAACACGTCTTGCCTTTAACAAATCCACACTGACTGTCCTTCATTAACCTATGTGTTTTTAAATGGTTACGAATTTAATGTCAAATTATGGATTCTAAAAATTTTCCCACAACCGATTAATTGGTCTAGTTATCCTTCTTTCCTTCAGTAGAGGTGTATTCTCCAGTCCCACAATACAATATTCAAGTACGATTTAAATTTTGGGCAAAATCTCTGCTATCTCACTCTGCAACCGCCTAGAGTACATGCCATCTGGGCTCACTGACTTATCCACCTTTTATTCTGTTATTTTTTTTCAGTCATTTCCTTTTCTACAGTTATCTCTAACAATTGTTCCAGAGCCTCCTGCAGTATGCCTGCATTCCTTCTTCAAAATAGTTACTTAATATGTTTGCCATACCTTCATTTTCTACAACTAGAATCAGACCTATAGGAACAGGTGTAGGCCATTTCGCCACTCGGAGCCTGTTCCAACATTCAATGAGATCATGGTTAATCTGTGACCTAACTCCATATACCTGCCTTTGCCCCATATCTCTTGGGTATTATTAATCTCAGATTTAAAATTAACAGTTGACCTAGAAAGAAAAAGAAAGACTTGCATTTATATAGCGCCTTTCATGACCACTGGACGTCTCAAAGCGCTTTACAGCCAATGAAGTACTTTTGGAGTGCAGTCACTGTTGTAATGTCATCAGTTGCTGTTTGTAGAAATGAGTTCCAAACTTCTACCACCTTTTGTGTGTAGAAGTGTTTCTTAAATTCACTCCTGAAAGACCAGGCTCTAATTTTTAGGCTATGCTCCCTAGTCCCAGACTCCCCAACCAACAGAAATAGGTTTTCTCTCTCCACCCTATCTGTTTCCCTTAATATCTTGAAAATTTCGATAATATCACCCCTCAACCCAAATTCCAGGGACTACAACCTTAGTTTGTGTAATCGCTCCTCGTAATTTAATCCTTGGAGTCAGGTATCATTCTGGTAAATCTATGCTGCACACTTTCTATATCCTTCTTAAGGTGTGGTGCCCAGAACTGCTCACAGTACTCCAGGTGTGGTCTAACCAGGGCTTTGTATAGCTGTAGCATAACTTCTACCCCTTTGTATTCTCGATATAAAAGTCAGCATTCCATTTGTCTCTTTGATTATTTTCTGTACCTGTCCATGACATTTTAATCTATGTACATGGATGCTCAAGTTTCTTTGAATCTCCACTGTTTCTAGCTTTTCACCATTTAAGACAACCACACATTTGTCTACATTAAAATCCATTTCCCACAGTTTTGCCCATTTGCATAATCTATTATTGGGCCGTAAATTGCAGCCTCGCCGGGTTGGTACGAAGTGCGCACGGACCCAGCGAGGCCTCGCAAAAGCCGGTTTTCGGGGCATGATGCACATGCACCGAGAACCACCTTTCCGTTCTGTCAAGATTTCTGCATACCGACCTTGCACATCCCCGGGAGAAGGACATCCACGCAGGAGAAATTGGGCTATTTGCCCAACTGATGCCCAGCGAATGGCCTTGAAAATTTTGCGCCTGGTAAAAGCAGGCGCATAGCTTACTTTTACCAGCGTAACACTTTTAAAACATATAAAAAATTTAATTTAAACACTCATTTTTATATTAAAAACTCTGTCCATTAAGGTAAGTTTATTTTTAACACTATTAAAACACATAGAAAAAATATATATTTTGGGGAATTAAAAAAAACATTTAATTACATTTAATTTCAATTAATTTTAAATATGTAAGGTGTTTTATTTATTATGCTATGTTTCGGTGTTTTAGGGTTTTTTCTCATTGATAGTAATGGGAGCCTGTACAAACAGAGCTCTCATTTTTATCAATGAGAATACTGCATAGTGATTGGTGGTCCAGGCCCACATGACTCCAGCATGTCTATGAAAGACATCTCCCCGTACACTGCGCAGCGAATCTAGGCCTCCGACCGGAATCCTACATTCCTCTAGGACCACCAGGTACTTTCGTAGATTTTTTTCGTGTCTGAGGCATTCATACGAAGGAAGCCTCTGACCGCAATTTTCCATCCAATATCTTTGTAATTTTGTGCTTACATCCACACTGCTTAAAATGACTCCTATCTTTGTGTCATCGGCAAACTTTGGATATGTGGCTTTCTATTCCATCATCTAAGTCGTTAATGAATGCAGTTACTAGTAGACGCCCCAACACAGATCCTTGCGGGACACCTATGGTCACATTCTGCCAATTCGAGTACCTGCCCATTATCCCTACTCTCTGGCTCCTGCTGCTTAGCCAATTTCCTGACCAGGCAATAATCTACCTTCAATTCCATGAGCTTCAACTTCAAGCTAACAATCTCTTATGAGGGACTTTATTAAATGCCTTCTTGATGTCCATATAAATAACATCCATAGATCTTGAATTCCAAAAAAATAACATCCATAGCCATTCCCCTGTTCACTACTTCAGTAATCTCTTCAAAGAATTCGATCAGATTTATCAGGCATGATCTACCCTTTACAAATCCATGCTGGCTCTCTTTGACCTGCTGAACATTTTCAAGGTGTTCAGTCACTGTATCCTTAAATATAGGCTCTAGTAATTTGCCAACAGCAGATGTTAGGCTAAATGGTCTATAATCCCCTGGTTTCCTTCTCTCTTATATAGCGGTGTGACATGCGCAATTTTCCAATTTAACAGAACGGTTCCTGATTCAAAAGAACTTTGGAAGATTACAGTCAGGGCATCTGCAATGTTCTCTCCTACTCTCCTCCTTCCTTTAAATCCCTGGGATGGAAACCATCTGGCCCTGATGATTTGTCACTCTTTAGTGCCATTATTTTCTTCATTACTGTTATTTTGCTTGAGTTAATTTTGGTGAGTCCCCGTCCCTGATTAAATATTAGTTCCTTGGGATGTGCTGTAAATACTGATGCAAAGTAATTATTCAACAGGTTCGCCATTTCCTTATTTTCATTTACAATATCACCATTATCAGTTTTCTCAAGGGGCCCACATTGCTCCTGACCACCCTCTTTTTTTCTTAATATAAGTGTACAAAAAAAATGGTGTTGATTTTGATATCCCTTTCAAGTTTCTCTTCATACTCCCTTTTTGTAGCTCTTGCTCTTGTTTTGTCACCCTTTGTTATTCTTTCTATTTCTCCTAGTCGCCAGAATCTATGCTAGTTTTCGCATTCTTTTATGCTTTCTCTTTCAGTTTTATGTTACCTCTTTAGTCACCCATGGCTGTTGTTTGTGTTTGGTTAAGTAGAGCTCTTGCCCCTTAAGGGTATAAACTGGTTCTGTATTACATAAAATTCTTTTTTGAACACCTCCCACTCATCATCTGTTGTTTTACCCATTAACAGATTTACCCTGTCTGTGTCTCATTACATTGAAGCCCGTCTTACCTCGATCTAGAATCTTAGTTGTTTTGCGTTTCTCCCTTTCAAACACTACGTTGAACTCGATCATGTTATGATTGCTATTAGATAAATGTTCATGCAGTGTTAGGCTGTTATCTAAATCTGGCTCATTACTCATTACTAAATCTAATAGGCCTGCCCTCTTGTTGATTCTAGGACATATTGTTGCAGCAAACTTTCCTGAATACACTCGTATCTTTCTGACATGAGCTAGTCTTATTCCAATCTATGTGAAAGTTAAAATTTCCCATTAAAACCATTTTACTCCCTGCTTGTCTAATCACTGCATTTATACATTCTACCATTTCATAGCTGCTACCAGGAGACCTATACACAACTCCCACTACAGTTTTAAATCCTTTTCTATTAATTCTAATCATAAAGTCTCCACTGCCTGCTTACCTCTCGTTACATTCTCTCTCATCATTGAATTGATTTCATCCTTGACCATTAAGGCTAGTCCTCATTATTTACTTTAGTATTGTTAGCCCTAACTTTTATCATACCTCATTCTTAAGTTTCAGTTTATTTTTAATCAATTTATCCATAAAACTTGATTCTTTGATCCCATTTTCACCTTTATAGGAATATATTTATTTTGTATGTTATCCAACTCATTTAAAGATTTCCCACTGCTGGTCTGTTGATCTGTTAACTTTTCTGACCATATCCCTGCTTATCTTGCTTCATTATCCTTTTTTATTCTTGCATTCAAGCTAACTATGTATGGTCACTACATTCTCGTCATTCTGCTCTAAAATTAGTTATTTGCCCAAATTAATTTCTCAGAACTAAATCTAACAATGCTCCTTTTCTTGTTGGACTAGAAACATATTGATCTAGGAAGCAGTCCTCAGTACATTCTAAAGAGTCTTTCCCGCTTGAACATGTGCATTACCTTTATTCCAGTCTGTCTTGTGATAGTTAAAATTACTCAATCTTATTGCCTTGTTGTTCTTGCATATCTCCCCACCTTTCATTTGCACTGCTTGCTGACCTATAATACACTTCGAGAATTGTACCATTTCACTTCCTTATTCTTGGCACAATCTGAAGGACATTATTACATTCTAATTTAATGATTCTTTTCTTTCCCCACTCTTCTAAATTTCTGTTGTGTATGCAATAACTCAATAGACTGAATGAATACTGTAAACTCCAAACAGGTACAAACCTGGCTCCACTTTATCAGAGCCCAAAGTGATTACATTACAAGATGGCTGGCCTTTTATACCTGGGCCGCACAGCCCAATGACCTCCGACAGTGGCGCCACCTGGTGCCTAGTAAATCCAAGCATACATACATGACAATTTCGCTTCTTGTCCAGACCTATGCCACATCTGTTAGTTAGTATATAATATTGCCCCATAGTTATCAATGCTTCCAGCTTTCTAATTTGTTTTGAATGCTTTGTGCATTCACATTCATACCACTCAATCCTGATTCCAATTTTTTGGAACATTGACCTTTATTCTGTTTCCTTGTATTCTGCTATAATATTTTTGATTTTCATTGCTCTTTCCAGAACAGTGTATTTATCTCTTTTTTTCCCCTTTCTTTCATATTATATTAGTATCTCTACGCTGCATCCCTTTGTTAGTTATCACCTTGCCTACTCGCACTGTCTTTCACTGTTCTTTCCTATTCAGTGACTTCAGAGCTCTCTAGCCTTTCATGTTTTGGCATTCACTATTCTTACCATGATGCCCTTCCCTTAGCATACTAGTTTAAATTCAACCGACTGCTCTCTTTACTCTCTCAACAAGAATATTGGTATATGTTCAATATAAATGAAGCCATCGTTCCTGAACTGCTTCCTCCTGCAAAAATGGTCTCAATGTCCGAGAAATCCGAACCCTTCCTTCCTTTGCCATCCCTAAAACTATGATTTTGCATACCTTATCTGTCTCTCCCTATCTGGTGCAGCATGTAGCTACCACCTGGCGTTCTTATGCCTCAATTTTTTTGCTGCCCCCTGAAATTGACACTTTCCAAGTTTTTTTTACATTAATTCTTGGGATGTGGGCATTGCTAGCTAGGCTTGCATTTATTGCCCATCCGCTGAAGTCCTTCTGGTGAAGGTATTCCTGCTATTGGGTAGGGAGTTCCAGAACTTTGACCCACTGACGATGAAAGAATGGCAATATATGCCCAAGTAGGGTTGGAAACGAACTTCAGTATGTTGGAGTTCCTATGCCATTGTCTTCTAAGGGGCCCCTTGGGGAAGAGTGACTATAATATGGTAGAATTCTTCATTAAGATGGAGAGTGACACAGTTAATTCAGAGACTAGGGTCCTGGGTATGAGACGTGAATTGGCTAGGATAGACTGTAGAATGGCACTTGAAAGGTTGACGGTGGATAAGAAATGGCAGACTTTTAAATATCACATGGAGGAACTACAACAATTGTGCATCCCTGTGTGGCGTAAGAATAAAAAAGGGAAGGTGGCTCAACCGTGGCAAATTAGGGAAAGTGTTAAATCCAAGGAAGAGGCATATAAATTGGCCAGAAAAAGCAGCAAACCTGAGGACTGGGAGAAATTTATAATTCAGCAGAGGAGGACAAAGGGTTTAATTAGGAGGGGGAAAATGGAGTATGAGAGTAAGCTTGCCGGGGTATAAAAACTGACTGCAAAAGCTTCTACAGATAGGTGAAGAGAAAAAGATTAGTGAAGACTAATGAAGGTCCCTTGCAATCAGAATCAGGGAAATTTATAATGGGGAACAAGGAAATGGCAGACCAATTGAACAAATACTTTAGTTCTGTCTTCACTAAGGAAGATACGAATAAATTCCCGAAAATACCAGGGGACCGAGGGTCTAGCGAGAAGGGGGAACTGAGAAAAATCCTTATTAGTCAGGAAATGGTGTCAGGGAAATTAAAGGGACTGAAGGCCGATAAATCCCCAGGGCCTGATAGTCTGCATCCCAGAGTACTTAAGGAAGCGGCCCTAGAAATAGGTGGTCATTTTCCAACATTCCATGGATTCTGGTTCAGTTCCTATGAATTGGACGGTAGCTAATGTAACCACACTTTTTAAAAAAGGAGGGAGAGAGAAAACAGGGAATTATAGACCGGTTAGCCTGACATCGGTGGTGGGGAAAATGCTGGAATCAATTATTAAAGATGAAATAGCAGCGCATTTGGAAAGCAGTGACAGGATCGGTCCAAGTCAGCATGGATTTATGAAAGGAAAATCATACTTGACAAATCTTCTGGAATTTTTTGAGGATGTAACTAGTAGAGTGGATAAGGGAGAACCAGTGGATGTGGTGTATTTGGACTTTCAAAAGGCTTTTGACAAGGTCCCACACAAGAGATTAGTGTGCAAAATTAAGGCACATGGTATTGGGGGTAATGTATTGACGTGGATAGAGAACTGGTTGACAGACAGGAAGCAAAGAGTGGAATAAACGGATCCTTTTCAGAATGGCATGCAGTGACTAGTGGGGTGCCGCAGGGTTCAGTGCTGGGACCCCAGCTATTTACAATATACAACAATGATTTAGACGAAGGAATTGAATGTAATATCTCCAACTTTGCAGATGACACTAAGCTGGGTGGCAGTGCAAGCTGTGAGGAGGATGCTAGGAGGCTGCAGGGGGACTTGGACAGGTTAGGTGAATGGGCAAATGCATGGCAGATGCAGTATAATGTGGATGTGTGAGATTATCCACTTTGGTGGCAAAACCAGGAAGGCAGATTATTATCTGAATGGTGACAAATTAGTAAAAGGGGAGGTGCAACAGACCTGGGTGTCATGGTACATCAGTCATTGAAGGTAGGCATGCAGGTACAGCAGGCAGTAAAGAAAGCAAATGGCATGCTGGCCTTCATAGCAAGGGGGTTTGAGTATAGGAGCAGGGAAGTCTTACTGCAGTTGTACAGGGCCTTGGTGAGACCACACCTTGAGTATTGTGTGCAGTTTTGGTCTCCTAATCTTAGGAAGGACATTCTTGCTATTGAAGGAGTGCAGCGAAGGTTCACCAGACTGATTCCTGGGATGGCAAGACTGACCTCTGAAGAAAGACTGGATCGAGTAGGCTTATATTCACTGGAATTTAGAAGAATGAGAGATGATCTCAAAGAAACATATAAAATTCTGACAGGATTGGACAGGTTAGATACAGGAAGAATGTTCCCGATGTTGGGGAAGTCTAGAACCAGGGGTCAGAGTCTTAAGGATAAGGGGTAAGCCATTTAGGACAGAGATGAGGAGAAACTTCTTTACTCAGAGAAATTGTGAACCTGTGGAATTCTCTACCACAGAAAGTTGTTGAGGCATGTTCGTTAGATATATTCAAAAGTGAGTTAGATGTGGCCCTTACGGCTAAAGGGGTATGGAGAGAAAGCTGCAACGGGCTACTCAAGTTGCATGATCAGCCATGATCATATTGAATGGTGGTGCAGGCTCGAAGGGCCGAATAGCCTACTCATGCACCTTATTTCTATTGTTTCTATGTTGTCAAGATCGTGGGTTTTGAGAAGTGCTGACAAGGAAGCCTTAGTGACTTGCTGCAGTGCATTCTGTAGATAGTATACACTGCAGGCAGGGTACACCGGTGGTGGTGGAAGTGGATGTTTAATATGGTGGGTGGGTCACCAGTTAAGTGGACTGCTTTGTCCTGGATGGTGTCAAGCTGCTTGTGTGTTGTTGCAGCTGTGCCTATAAAAGAAGTGGAGAGCATTCCATCACGCCCCTGACTTGTGCATTGTAGATGGTTGCGAGGCCTTGGTGAGTCAGGAGGTGAGGCACTTGCTGCAGAATGTCCAACCTCTGATCTGCTCCAGTAGCCAACGGCATTTATGTGGGTGGTACAGTTGAGTTTCTGTTCAGTGGTAATCCCCTGGATGATGATGGGGGATTTGGAAATGGTAATGCCATTAAATGTCAAAAGATGTGGTTAGGTTCTCCCTTGTTGGTGATGGTCATTGCCTGGCACACCTGTGGAACGACATATCGGTCCAGGCCTGGATGTTGTCCCTGTGTTGTACGCAGGCATGAACTGCTTCATTGTCTGAAGAATTGCAAATGGAGCTGCACACTGTGCAGTCATCAACGAACAGATATATTTCTGATCTTGTGTCGGAGGGGAAATTATTGATGAAGCAGATGAAGGTAATTGGTGTAGGACGCTGCCCTGAGAAACTTCTGTTGTGATATAGGGCTAGAACCTCCACTTTTTTTGCATGCTTAATGCCCATTTTACTGCTGAAATTACATATAACGGCCATATATTGCCCATTTTGGCATAAAATGGAAACTGGCGGGCATTTTTCAGAAACTTATCGGCGAGCGTTACTTTTCTCGTGCTTAACAGCGAGGAAAAATATTACCACCCGTCCACTTTTTTTGGGTGGAATCAGCAGAATGGGCGAATTCACCCCACATAATATCGGCCAGCGTTACTTTCCGCACAGAGCTTCAATATTAACGCTCGCCCACTGTTTTTTGTCGTAAAGAGCATATTTTCTGAAACTAGTGGCCATGGAGATTGCCCATCATCAATTTCACCACCTCGCACACATATCACCCACAATATCGCTCGCTCAAAAAAACGCCCACAAAAAGTGGAACTAACCGGAACGAATCACAGCATTCATATTGTAGATCACATGTCGCGTCCTTTAAAAGGCTGCTGTGCTTCAGCCTCGATGGAGTTTGGATGTACTCTGCAGGTCGTTGGAGTTGATCTGAACATCTGTAAAAACATCTTGACCACACTGTGACCGATTGGAATTGAAGAGGTGTCTTCGTCAGGACATTCCTTGTTTGTGATCAATCGATGGAAAACAGAGAGCTACTGCAATGGGGCCTGTCCTTTCTCACCCTCTCCTCTTGGTGATCAAATACATGTAGCAGACTCGACATCGCCGAAGGTACGCTCCACAGCATTATGTGCCCAATGTAAGAAGTGACAGACAGATGAGAAGGACCAGACGTTACACCCCCTGCTTGTACAAAGCGAAGCATTCTTACCTCGACTTGTCCGACACCACCTATCTTCGGAGACTGGGCTTCCACAAAGAGGTTATCACTGAGGTATACCAGCTGATAAGAGCAGATCTGCAGCCTGCCAGCACCATCAGTACTGCACTGTCCATCACGGTCAAAGTCACAGCCGCACTGTCATTCTATGCCTCGGGTTCTTTTCAGGCCACAGCTGCCGACATTTGCGGTATATCTCAACATGCCACACATTGCTGCATTAGACAGGTCACTGAAGCCCTGTACGCACGCAGGAGGGACTTGATCAGCTTCCCTATAACGAGGGAGGCACAGAGTGAGAGGGCTCTAGGATTCTCCAGAATTGCTAACTTCCCCAAGGTGCAGGGAGCAATAGACTGTAAGCACATCGCGATGCGGGTGCCTTTTCAGGATGCTGAGGTTTTCAGGAACCGCAAGGGATTCCACTCCCTGAATGTCCAACTGGTTGTCGACCACCAGCAAATTAGACTGGCAGTGAATGTTCAATTTCCGGGCAGCATCCATGATGCTCACATCCTGCGTGAGAGCATTGTATTTGACTTGTTTAACAATGAGCCACAAGGTCAATGCTGGATGCTTGGTAACAAAGGATATGGCCTCGCCATCTGGCTGATGACCCCGCCGCCCCCCCCCCCCCACCCCTGCGTGACACCCACACCGAAGCCGAGAGGCGATACAACGAGAGCCACAAAGCAACTCGCAATATCGTGGAGAAAACCATTGGAGTGCTGAAGCAGTGCTTTAGATGCCTGGACCACTCAGGAGGCGAGCTCCAATACCAACCTGAGCAGGTAGCTCAACTCGTGGTGGTGTGCTCCATGCTACACAACTTGGCTATCAGGAGGGAACAAGAATTGCCTGATGAGTCTGACGGTCCATCTCACCAGAGAGAGGAAGAGGAGGACGAGGCGACGGACACTGACATTGGCCCAGACAATCAGGCTGACGCTGAAGCCATGCCCCCGTCCTCCCTGTAGACCTCATTGCCTGAGGACCTTCTTGGCCAGGCGGCTTGGAGTCAGGAGGGGAAGGGGTAGAGGTGGGGAGGAGAAGCGGGCGGTGGGTGGGGGGGGGGGGGGTTGGTTTGTACAGAAATACTGATAATTTCAGACTCATGTTCGGTTTAAATGTTTTTTATTTAACAAAATCTTGTAGCACATTGGCTCAGTTGGCTGCACCATTACACGCTGGTGAATCCTTAACATCAAAGGGAAAATCACACTTAACTTCAATCAACTTAAACTTTAACTGTCACCAAGGTGATGCCTACCATTGATGTATGACCATGGTGCCATGATAACTGCAAGAGCCTTACGTCAGGAGCTCATCAATGATCGCTTTGCCTGAAAGAACGTTGGTGTTATTTACAAGGCTGACACACTGCTGATAAGGAGTGAGTAATATGACAGGACACAGTTACAGATAGTGTTGGTATGCAATTCTGCTGATGGCCCACAACGCCTCACAGATGTCAAGTTCTGACTGCTAGATCTGTTCTTAATCTATCCCACTTACACGGTGGTAATGCCACACGACATGATGGAGGTTATCTTGTGCGAAGACAGGATCTTCACAAGGACTGTGCGGTGGTCACCTGACAATGCCGTCATGGACAGATGCAACTGTGACACGTAGATTGGTGCGAACAAGGTCAAGCATGTTATTCCTTTATGTTGGTTCTCAGCACCTGCCACAAGCCCAGTCTGGCAGCTATGTCCTTCTGTACTCCGCCAGCTTGGTCAGTGGCAGTACAGGTTGAACCTCCCTTATCTGGCACCCTCTTGTGTGGCATTACCACCGTGTAAGTGGGATAGATTAAGAACAGATCTAGCAGCTCAGAACTTGACATCTGTGAGGCGTTGTGGGCCATCAGCAGAATTGCATACCAACACTATCTGTAACCGTGTCCTGTCATATTACTCACTCCTCCATCACCATTAAGCCAGATGTTCACTGAGGAGTTTATAAGAGCATGTCAGGAACAGCACCAGGTGCATCTGAAAATGAGGTGCCAACCTAGTGAAGCTAAAACACAGGACAGTAGAACAGCATGCTATAGACAGAGCTAAGCGATCCCACAACCAACGGATCAGGTCAAAGCTCTGCAGTCCTACCACAGTCAGTCACTAATGGTGATGGACAATTAAGCAACTAACGGGAGGAGGCGGCTCCATGAGCATCCCCATTCTCAATGATGGTGAAGCCCAGCAGGCAAAAGACAAAACTGAAGCACTTGTAACCATCTTCAGCCAGAAGTGCTGAATAAACGATCCTTTTCTGCATCCTCCCGTTGTCCCCACCATCACAGAAGCCAGTCTTCAGCCAATTTAATTTGCTCCACCTGCTGTCAAGAGATGAGTACACTGGACACAACGAAGGCACAGACAACATCCCAGCTATAGTGCTGAATACCCGCACTCCTCTAGCCAAGCTGTTCCAGTACAGCTACAACACTGGCATCTACCCGGCAATGTGGAAAAATGCCCAGGTATGTCCTGTCCACAGAAAATCAGGGCAAATCCAACTTGGAAATGACCACCCTATTAGCCTACTCTCAATCATCAGCAAAGCAATGAAAAGAGTCCTCAACAGTGCAATTAAGTAGCACTTACTCACCATTAATTTGCTCACCGATGCTCAGTTTGGGTTCTGCCAGGACCAGTCAGGTCCAGACCTCATTAAAGCCTTGGAGCAAATATGGGCACAAGAGCTGAATCCCTGAGGTGAGCTGAGGCGAGCCGAGAGTGATTGTCCTTGGGAACCTCCCTTATCTGGCACCCTCGCGACCCGGCCTGTGCTGGATAAGGGATTTTGCTGGACGACAGGAGGTCATGCCGACCCCCTCGCTCCCCCAGACTTACTGGGTACTACTGATCTGGGGCACCAACAACACCCATGCTGTGGCCGACCTGCTCACCTCCCGCTGCTCGCCCGCCTGCTCACCTCCCGCTGCTCGCCCGCCTGCTCACCTCCCGCTGCTCGCCCGCTTCTTCTGGGTCCCGACACAGCCGCTGGGCTCGACCTCGCACCAAGAGGCCTGGCTGCTTCAACCCAGTTCGGGTCTGCTGATGCCAGAATGCTGCAAAATGGCAGGCACTGTGCAGCTCAATGGCTGCAGTTGTCTGTGTGAGTGTCGGGCTGTATCTCTCTCTCTCTCTCTCGGGCTGTGAGTGTGGGGCGTCAGTGAGGGAAAGGGGAAGGCCGGCACTGATTCTCCAGATCACCGGCCATCCCACATTCGATGCTGCAGCAGCTCCCGCTGCTTTCACACACAGACCCGACCCCCTGCCGGGGATGGTGCCGGATAAGGGAGTCCTGGATAAGAGAGGTTCAACCTGTACTACCAAGCCACTGTTAATGATGGACATTGACACCTGGTGTCTATTCTGTGCCCTTGCTACACTCAGTGTTTTGACCAAGTGGTGTTCAACACGGAAGAGTACTGATTATTCAGCTGAGAGAGGTAGGTCGTGGTAATCAGCAATAGGTTTCCTTGTCCCTATTTTTTTTTTTACCAAAAGCCATGAGACTTCATTGGGTCCTGAGTCAAAGTTGAGGATTCCTAGGGTCACTCCCCAGCTGACTGTATACCACTGTGCTCCCATCCACGGATGGTGATAGAAGAGTCTGGGGAGTTGGCTGATGGATATGATTCTGAGTATGACTATGGGACAGCTCTCCCAACATTGGCATCAATCACCAGATGTTAGTGAGGAAGACTTCTTGTTCACTCATCCCCTCGCTTCTCGGGTAACCTTTTGCTCCATGATGCCATAATATCCTTCCTTGAGCCATTGTCATTGTTTGCTTGATGGGTATCAAGAATAATATATTTAGACAATTCTAGAACTTCAACTGTCTCCCAGCCCCTCTATTTTCAACTTGTGTCTCTTCATGTTCCTTCTACAAGTGGTTACTCACTTACCCTCTCTCACTTTGCTGTCCAACTCGTCTCTCAATATGTGGGTTAAACAAATCTGAAAGGTTGGCCCAGAAATACTCCCCATTCTGTAGGTTACATAATGCAGGCAGTTGTTCCATGACCTCAGCTCTGTTCTACTCGAGGGTCACAATTATCTAACACATAATGCCAGTGTATCACTCTGGATACCTTGTTGATCCAGGATGGCCCACATCTTGCACACACCATGAGCTGTCTTTGTGACCATGCCACATCTCTGTGTGCTGGTTCTTTCTAAATGTGACTAAGCCATCTCTTATATGATGTATGAGCCTGAGCTCCCTCTCGGCATCAAACTCCCTGAAGAACCAAAACTCCCTCAATTTATGCCTTACTGTCTCTGCTGACTCTCTCAAGCTCTCCTTTTTATTTGATCAAAAATAAATTCAGTGAGCATTCATATCCGTGGGTGAAGGTTGCTTTGTGGGGAGAAAAAAAATCCAATAATGGATTGTTGGACTTCAGCAAATTAAAAAGGGTCAGTTACCTGTGTTCTCCTTCTGCTCAATGATTCCTTACACAAATTATTCAAATGTTAGGAAAAAAATCATTCATTCACTCACTGTGGCACACAGTCCCCAGAAACCCTTTTAAGCCTGAAATACGATAGAATACAAGTATCGATGCCTGGGAGGCTTACTGAATTATGCCATTGCTGTCAAATATAATTACACTTATTTGACTGTATCAATAGATTCATGTCTGTGAGCTAATATGTATCAAACATCTCAGAAATTTCATTTGCACAACTGTTGATCCAATTGCAGAATAATAAAAAGAAATTGCAAATGCTGGAAATCAAATAAAAACAGAATTAGCTGAAATTATGCAGCAGGCTAGTGAGCATCAGTAATTGAAAACAAGAAAGATTAATGCTTCAGGTGGATACATTTTAAAATAATTATTGATCTCTAGTCTTTAGATTTGGTGCTCAGACAAAAACAGTAATAAAAATAACATACTTTTATTTGTGCTGGGAATGTAAGCGACGTTGGCACGACGGCATTCATTGCCCATACTTAGTTGCCCTGAGAAGGTGGTGATTGATCTTCTTGAACTACTGCTTTCCTTGTGGTGTTAGGTAGGGAAATCCAGCATATTGACCCAGTGATGATAAAGGAATGACGAGATATGTCCAAGTCAAGATGGTGTGTGACTTGGGAGGGGAACTTGAAGGTGTTGGTGTTCCCATGATGTTTCTGCTCTTGCCCTTGTGGCGCTAGAGATCATGGGAAGGAGATGCTTGAGTAACCTTGAGTAGTTGCTGCAGACTATCCTTTAGATTATACTTCTTAAGCCAGTGCACCAGTGATTGTGATAAGGAGAGGATGAATGAGTGGATAGTGAGTCCATTAGCAGGGGCACTGATCAAGTGGCCTACTGTATTGTGGATGATGAGTTTTGAGGCTGCACCTGTCCAGGCTGACATGGGCAGCTTCATAATCAGAGGAGTTGTGAATGGAGCTGAAAACTGAAGTAGTCAGCAAACAGCTCCGCTTATGAGGAACTCCAACACTGACCTGGAGCTGTGACAACTAGCCTCCGATGGTCACAATCATCATCCTTTGTGACAGGTATGACTTCAGCCACTGAAGGTTTTTCTCTCTGACGCCAGTTGTCTTCAGTTTTGTTGGTGCTCCTCAATGCCATAATTGTTGAATGCTGCCTTTGTCTATGGCAGTTACTCTCTCCTCTCCTCTGGCATTCAACTCCCACGTCCACATTTATAAGGCTTGGAGCTGATTGATTCTGGTGGAATCTAAACTGAGCATTAGTGGGAAGGGTATCTCTTAATGGCACTATTGATGTCTACACTCATCATTGATAATCAGGAGGACACTGATGGTTTAGTAATTGGCTGGGCAAGATTTATCTCTTTTCATGAATAGGATATACCTGGGCAATCTTAGACATTGTTGTGTAGAAGCCAGTGTTGTCTTGTAGCTGTACTGCAACAGCTTGGCTAGGAGAACAACTAGCTCTGCCGCTAGGATGTTGTTGGGGCCCATAGCCGTTGCCATTTCTGGTGCAGTCATCCGCTTCTTAATGTCGTCTAGCATGAACCAAAGTGGCTGGACACAGATATCTGTATTGGTGAGGATCTCAAGAGGAGATCGAGTAGGACAATACACTACTCTTTTTGTTACACTTGCAAACACTTTAGCCTTGTCTCTTGCACTCACATGCTTTGCTCCACCATGGTTGAGAATGGCGATGTTAACATAGTCTTTCCCTGTTAGTTGCCTCCATCTTTTTTAGCTGGATTTGGTAGGGCTAAAGAGTTTTGTTTTGATCAATTGGCTGTGGGACTATTTAGCACTGTCTATAGCCTGCTTTGATCAGCATACAGGCAGCCATGTGTAGTAGGAACAATTGTAAGGTATGCCTGTTACTCCAATTCCTGGGGCAAAGGAACCGGTTCTGGGGGAGGTGGCACCATTACAAACCGGATGGTCTGCACCTAGGCAGGACCAGAACCAATGTCCACGGGGGAGTGTTTGCTAGTGCTGTTGGGGAGGAGTTAAACTAATGTGGCAGGGGGATGGGAACCAATGCAGGGAGACAGAGGAAAACAAAAAGGAGACAAAAGCAAAAGACAGAAAGGAGATGAGTAAAAGTGCAGGGCAGAGAAACCCAAGGCAAAAAACAAAAAGGGCCACTGAATGTAAAGGGGCTGCAGGAGGGGTCAAAACTAAAAAACTAGTATTAAAACACTCTTCCTAAACGCACGCAGCATTCGAAATAAAGTAAATGAGTTGACGTCACAAATCATTACAAATGGGTATGATTTGGTGGCCATTACAGAAACGTGGTTGCAGGGTGGCCAAGACTGGGAATTAAACATACAAGGGTATCTGACGATTCGGAAAGATAGACAAGAAGGGAAAGGAGGTAGGGTAGCTCTGTTAATAAAAGATGATATCAGGGCAGTTGTGAGAAATGATATTTGCTCTAATGAACAAAATGTTGAATCATTGTGGGTGGAGATTCGAGATAGTAAGGGGAAAAAGTCACTGGTGAGCGTAGTTTATAGGCCCCCAAATAATAACTGGTGGGGCGGGCAATAATCAAGGGAATAATGGAGGCATGTGAAAAAGGAACGGCAGTAATCATGGGGGATTTTAACCTACATATCGATTGGTCAAATCAAATCGCACGGGGTAGCCTGGAGGAGGAATTCATAGGATGCATACGGGATTGTTTCTTGGAACAGTATGTTACAGAACCTACAAGGGAGCAAGCTATCTTAGATCTGGTCCTGTGTAATGAGACAGGAATAATAAACGATCTCCTCGTAAAAGATCCTCTCGGAATGAGTGATCACAGTATGGTTGAATTTGTAATACAGATTGAGGGTGAGGAAGTAGTGTCTCAAAAGAGCATACTATGCTTAAACAAAGGGGACTACAGTGGGATGAGGGCAGAGTTGGCTAAAGTAGACTGGAAACACAGACTAAACGGTGGCACAATTGAGGAACAGTGGAGGACTTTTAAGGAGCTCTTTCATAGTGCTCAACAAAAATATATTCCAATGAAAAAGAAGGGCGGTAAGAGAAGGGATAACCAGCCGTGGATAACCAAGGAAATAAAGGAGAGTATCAAATTAAAAACCAATGCGTATAAGGTGGCCAGGGTTAGTGGGAAAATAGAAGATTGGGAAAATTTTAAACTACAGCAAAGAATGACTAAAAAAGCAATAAAGAAAGGAAAGATAGATTACGAAGGTAAATTTGCACAAAACATAAAAACGGATAGTAAAAGCTTTTACAGATATATAAAACGGAAAAGAGTGACTAAAGTAAATGTTGGTCCCTTAGAAGATAAGAAGTGTGATTTAATAATGGGAAATGTGGAAATGGCTGAGACCTTAAATAATTATTTTGCTTCGGTCTTCACAGTGGAAGACACAGAAATCATGCCAGAAATTGCTGGTCACAGGAATGTGGGAAGGGAGGACCTTGAGTCAATCACTATCACTCGGGGGGTAGTGCTGGACAGGCTAATGGGACTCAAGGTAGACAAGTCCCCTGGTCCTGATGAAATGCATCCCAGGGTATTAAAAGAGATGGTGGCAGTTATAACAGATGCATTCGTTATAATCTACCAAAATTCTCTGGACTCTGGGGAGATACCAGCGGATTGGAAAGCAGCTAATGTAAGTGCTTCTGTTTAAAAAAAGGTGGCAGACAAAAGGCAGGTAACTATAGGCCGGTTAGTTTAACATCTGTAGTGGGGAAAATGCTGGAAACTATCATTAAGGAAGAAATAGCGGGACATCTAGATAGGAATAGTGCAATCAATCAGACGCAGCATGGATTCATGAAGGGGAAATCATGTTTAACTAATTTACTGGAATTCTTTGAGGATATAATGAGCATGGTGGATAGAGGTGTACCGATGAATGTGGTGTATTTAGATTTTCAAAAGGCATTCGATAAGGTGCCACTCAAAAGGTTACTGCAGAAGATAAAGGTACGCGGGGTCAGTGGAAATGTATTAGCATGGATAGAGAATTGGCTGGCTAACAGAAAGCAGAGAGTCAGGATAAATCGGTCCTTTTCGGGTTGGAAATTGGTGGTTAGTGGTGTGCCACAGGGATCAGTGCTGGGACCACAACTGTTTACAATATACATAGATGACCTGGAAGAGGGGACAGAGTGTAGTGTAACAAAATTTGCAGATGACACAAAGATTAGTGGGAAAGCGGGCTGTGTAGAGGACACAGAGGTTGCAAAGAGATTTAGATAGGTTAAGCGAATGGGCTAAGGTTTGGCAGATGGAATACAATGTCGAAAAGTGTGAGGTCATCCACCTTGGGAATAAAACAGAAAAAGGGAATACTATTTGAATGTGGAGAAATTACAACATGCTGCGGTGCAGAGGGACCTGGGGGTCCTTGTGCATGAATCCTAAAAAGTTAGTTTGCAGGTGCAGCAGGTAATCAGGAAGGCGAATGGAATGTTGGCCTTCATTGCGAGAGGGATGGAGTACAAAAGCAGGGAGATCCTTCTGCAACTGTGCAGGGTATTGATGAGGCCGCACCTGGAGTACTGCGTGCAGTTTTGGTCGCCTTACTTAAGGAAGGATATACTGGCTTTGGAGGGGGTACAGAGACGATTCACTCGGCTGATTCCGGAGATGATGGGGTTACCTTATGATGATAGATTGAGTAGACTGGGTCTTTACTCGTTGGAGTTCAGAAGGATGAGGGGTCATCTTATAGAAACATTTAAAATAATGAAAGGGGTAGACAAGATAGAGGCAGAGAGGTTGTTTCCACTGGTCGGGGAGACTAGAACTAGGGGGCACAGCCTCAAAATACGGGGGAGCCAATTTAAAACCGAGTTGAGAAGGAATTTCTTCTCCCAGATGGTTGTGAATCTGTGGAATTCTCTGCCCAAGGAAGCAGTTGAGGCTAGCTCATTGAATGTATTCAAATCACATAGATAGATTTTTAACCAATAAGGGAATTAAGGGTTATGGGGAGTGGGCGGGTAAGTGGAGCTGAGTCCACGGCCAGTTCAGCCATGATCTTGTTGAATGGCGGAGCAGGCTCGAGGGGCTAGATGGCCTACTCCTGTTCCTAATTCTTATGTTATGTTACTGCTCCTGACATTGAACTAGGGTTGGTCACTTAGCTTGATGGTGATAAAGGTGTGAGGTATATGCCTGGCCGTGAGGTCACGAATCATAGAAGCATAGAAATTTACAGCATGGAAGGAAGCCATTTTGGCCCATCATGTCTGCACTGGCCGACCAAGAGCTATCCAGCCTAATCCCACTTTCCAGCTCTTGGTCTGTAGCCCTGTATGTTACGGCACTTCAAGTGCACATCCAAATACTTTTTAAATATGGTGAGGGTTTCTGCCTCTACCACCCTTTCAGGCAGTGAGTTCCAGAACCCCATCACTCTCTGGGTGAAGACATTTCCCCTTGTACTCCTCTAAATCTCCCCCCAATTATTTTATATCTATGTCCCCTGGTTGTTGACCCCTCTGCCAAGGGAAACGGGTCCTTCCTATCCACTCTATCCTGGCCCCTCATAATTTTATACACCTCAATCAGGTCTTCCCTCAGCCTCCTCTGTTCCAAAGAAAACAAACCCAGCATCTCCAATCTTTCCTAATAGCCAAAATTCTCCAGTCCAGACAACATTCTTGTAAATCTCCTCTGCACTGGAAAGGGTGCAATCACATCTTCCCTGTAATGTGGTGACCAGAACTGCACACAGTACTCCAGCTGCAGCCTAACCAGTGTTTTATACAGTTCAAGCATAGAAACATAGAAAATAGGTGCAGGAGTAGGCCATTCGGCCCCTCGAGCCTGCACCACCATTCAATAAGATCATGGCTGATCATTCACCTCAGTACCTCTTTCCTGCTTTCTCTCCATACCCCTTGATCCCTTTAGCCGCAAGGGCCATATCTAACTCCCTCTTGAATATATCCAACGAACTGGCATCAACAACTCTCTGCGGTAGGGAATTCCACCGGTTAACAACTCTGAGTGAAGAAGTTTCTCCTCATCTCAGTCCTAAATGGCTTACCCCTTATCCTTAGACTGTGTCTCCTGGTTCTGGCCTTCCCCAGTATCGGGAACATTCTTCCTGCCTCTAACTTGTCCAATCCCGTCAGAATCTTATATGTTTCTATGAGATCCACTATCATTCTTCTAAACTCAAGTGAATACAGGCCCAGTCGATCCAGTCTCTCTCCATATGTCAGTCCTGCCATCCCGGGAATCAGTCTGGTGAACCTTCGCTGCACTCCCTCAATAGCAAGAATATCCTTCCTCAGATTAGTAGACCAAAACTGAACACAATATTCCAGGTGAGGCCTCACCAAGGCCGTGCCTTCCTTCGTGAAGACAGAACCAAAGTATTTGTTCAATTGGTCTGCCATTTCTTTGTTCCCCATTATAAATTCACCTCCTTGCTCTTGTATTCCATGCCTCGACTAATAAAGGCAAATATGCCAAATGCCTTCTTAACCTGCTACCTTTAGGGATCTGTGGACATGCACTCCAAGGTTCCTTTGTTCCTCTACACTTTTCAGTGTCGTACCATTTAATGTGTATTCTCTTGCCACCTTAGACCTCCCCAAATGCATTATCTCTCACTTATACGGATTGAATTCCATTTGCTATCAGTACATTAATATCTTCCTACAATCCGCAGCTTTCTTCTTCTATATCAAGCACATAGCCTATTTTAGTGTCATCTGCAAACTTCTTAATCATACCCCCAACATTCAAGTCCACGTCATTGATATATACCACAAAAAGCAAGGGACCCAGCACTGAGCCCTGCGGAACCCCACTGGATACAGACTTCCAGTCACAAAAACACCCATCAACCATTACCCTTTGCTTCCTACCTCCGAGCCAGTTTTGGATCCAACTTGCCACTTTGCCCTGGATTCCATCGGCTTTTACTTTCATAACCAGTCTTGCATGTGGGACCTTGTCAAAAGCTTTGCTAAAATCCATATACACTACGTCATACGCACTGCCCTCGTCGACCCTCCTGGTTACCTCCTCGAAAATTCAATCAAGTTAATCAGACACGACTTTCCCTTAACAAATCTACGCTTACTGTCCTTGATTAATCCATGTCTTTCCAAATGAAGATTTATTCTGTCCTTCAAGATTTTTTCCATAATTTTCCCACCATGAGATTAGGCTGACTGGCCTGTAATTACACAATCTATCCCTTTTTAAACAAAGGTACAACATTAGCAGTCCTCCAGTCCTCTGGCACCACACCTGTAGCCAGAGAGGACTGGAAAATGATGGTCAGAGCCTCTGCTATTTCCTCTTTTACTTCTCTTTACAGCCTGGGATATATTTCATCTGGGCCTGGGGATTTATCCACTTTCAAAGCTGCTAAGCCCATTAATACTTCCTCTCTCACTATGTTTATCTCATCTAATATTTCACAATCCTCCTCCCTCATTGCAAAGTCTGCATCGACCCTCTCTTTTGTGAAAACAGATGCAAAATATTCATTAAGAATCATACCCACATCTTCTGCCTCCATACACACATTTCCTTGGTGTTCTCTAATAGGCCCCATTCTTTCTCTAGTTATCCTCTTGCTCTTAATATATTTATAAAACATCTTTGGGTTTTCTCTGATTTTACTTGCCAATATTCTTTCATGCTCTCTTTTTGCTTTCCTGATATCTTTTTTAATTGCACCCCTGCAGTTCTTATACTCCTCTAGAGTCTCTGAGTATTAAGTTCTCGGAATCTGTCATATGTTTCCCTTTTTTTCTTTATCCTACTCTGTATATCCCTTGACATTCAGGGGGCTCTAGATTTGTTAGCCCCAGTCTTTTTCTTTAAAGGAACATACTTGCTCTGTACCCTCAGGATCTCTTCTTTGAATGCCTCCCACTGCTCTGACATTGATTTACCATGAAGTAGCTGTTTCCAGTCCACCTTGGCCAAATCCCATCTCAGCTCAACAAAATTGGCTTTACCCCAATTGAGAACTTGCTTTCCTGGTCCATCTTTGTCCTTTTCCATAACTACCCTAAATCTTACTGAATTATGATGACTAGCACCAAAATGCTCTCCCACTGATACCCCTTCCACCTGCCCTTCTTCATTCCCCAAAACCAAGTCCTGAACCGCCGCCCCCCCCCCCCCCCCCCAGCCCCCATTGTTGAGCTTGTTACATACTGGCTAAAGAAGTTCTCCTGAATGCATTTTAGGAATTGGGGGTCGATAGTACACTCCCAGTCGTGTGATCACCCCTTTTTTGTTCTTCAATTTAGCCCATATGGCCTCGTTTGATGACCCCTCTAACATATCATCCCTTCGCACAGCTGTAATTGTTTCTTTAATTAATACTGCAACCCCCCCCTCCCCCCCCCCCAATGTTTTTTTACCCCCCTCTCTATCCCATCTGAAAACCTTGTATCCAGGAATCTTGAGCTGTCAATACTGCCCTTCTTTCAGCCATGTCTCAGTAATGGCTATAATATTGTACTCCCAAGTGTCTATCTGTGCTCTCAACTCATCTGCCTTATTCTCTATACTCCTTGCATTGGAGTATATACCATTTAGTAGTGCCAAACTCCCTTGTTTATTTTCCAGCCCTTGTTTCCTCTGTCTTCCAAATTCACTTTCTACTTTTCTGCTGCCCAATTCCAGCTTTGCTTCTCTCCCCACTGAATATATTCTCTGGTTCCCATCGCCCTGCCAAGCTAGTTTAAACCCTCCCCAATAGTACTAGCAAACCCTCCCGCAAGCCTGAAGGCTCTGTGCCTCAATGCGAGGAGTATTCGTAATAAGGTGGACGAATATGATATAATTAGGATTACTGAGACATGGCTCCAGAGTGACCAAGGCTGGGAATTCAACATCCAGGGGTATTCAACATTCAGGAAGGATAGACAGAAAGGAAAAGGAGGTGGAGTAGCGTTGCTGGTCAGAGAAGAAATTAACGCAATAGTAAGGAAGGATATTTGCTTGGATGATGTGGAATCTGTATGGGTAGAGCTGCGGAATACCAAAGGGCAGAAACGCTAGTGGGAGTTGTATACAGACCACCAAACAGTAGTAGTGAAGTTGGGGACAGCATCAAACAAGAAATTGGGGATGCGTGCAATAAAGGTACAGCAGTTATCATGGGCGACTTTAATCTACATATATATTGGGCTAACAAAACTGGTAGCAGTATGGTGGAGGAGGATTTCCTGGAGTGTGTTAGGGATGGTTTTCTAGACCAGTATGTCAGGGAACCAACTAGAGGGCTGGCCATCCTAGACTGGGTGATGTGTAACGAGAAAGGACTAATTAGCAATCTTGTTGTACGAGGCCCCTTGGGGGAAGAGTAACCATAATATGGTAGAATTCTTTATTAAGATGGAGAGTGACATAGTTTATTCAGAGACTAGGGTCCTGAACTTAAGGAAAGGTAACTTTGATGGGATGAGACGTGAATTGACTAGAATAGACTGGCGAATGATACTTAAAGGGTTGATGATAGATAGGCAATGGAAAATAAAGAGCACATGGATGAACTTCAACTATTGTACATCCCTGTCTGGAGTAAAAATAAAACGGGGAAGGTGGCTCAACCGTGGCTAACAAGGGAAATTTGTGATAGTGTTAAATCCAAGGATGAGGCATATAAATTGGCTAGAAAAAGCAGCAAACCTGAGGACTGGGAGAAATTTAGAATTCAGCAGAGGAGGACAAAGGGTTTAATTAGGAGGGGGAAAATAGAGTATGAGAGGAAGCTTGCTGACTGATTGCAAAAGCTTCTATAGATATATGAAGAGAAAAAGATTAGTGAAGACAAAACGTAGGTCCCTTGCAGTCAGAATCAGGTGAATTTATAATGAGCAACAAAGAAATGGTAGACCAATTGAATAAATACTTTGGTTCTGTCTTCACGAAGGAAGGCACAAATAACCTTCCGGAAATTCTAGGGGACCAAGGGTCTAGTGAGAAGGAGGAACTGAAGGAAATCCTTATTAGTCAGGAAATTGTGCTAGGGAAATTGATGGGACTGAAAGCCGATAAATCCCCAGGACCTGATAATCTGCATCCCAGAGTACTTAAGGAAGTGGCCCTGGAAATAGTGGATGCATTGGTGATCATTTTCCAACAGTCTATCGACTCTGGAACAGTTCCTATGGACTGGAGGGGAGCTAATATAACAACACTTTTTTTAAAAAAAGGAGGGAGAGAGAAAACGGGGAATTATAGACTGGTTAGCCTGACATCAGTAGCGGGGAAAATATTGGAATCAATTATTAAAGATGAAATAGCAGCGGCATTTGGAAAGCAGTGACAGGATCGGTCCAAGTCAGCATGGATTTATGAAAGAGAAATCATGCTTGACAGATCTTCTGGAATTTTTTGAGGATGTAACTAGTAGAGTGGACAAGGGAGAACCAGTGGATGTGGTGTATTTGGATTTTCAAAAGGCTTTTGACAAGGTCTCACAGAAGAGATTGGTGTGCAAAATTAAAGCACATGGTATTGGGGGTAATATATTGATGTGGATAGAGAACTGGTTGGCAGTAAGGAAGCAGAGAGTCGGGATAAATGGGTCCTTTTCAGAATGGCAGGCAGTGACTAGTGGGGTGCCGCAGGTTCAGTGCTGGGACCCCAGCTATTTACAATATACATCAATGATTTAGATGAAGGAATTGAGAGTAATATCTCCAAGTTTGAAGATAACACTAAGCTGAGTGGTAGTGTGAGCTGTGAGGAGGATGCTAAGAGGCTGCAGGGTGACTTGGACAGATTAGGTGAGTGGGCAAATGCATGGCAGATGCAGTATAATGTGGATAAATGTGAGGTTATCCACTTTGGTGGCAAAAACACAAAGGCAGAATATTATCTGAATGGCGGCAGATTAGGAAAAGGGGAGCTGCAGCGAGACCTGGGTGTCATAGTACATCAGTCATTGAAGGTTGGCATGCAGGTGCAGCAGGCGGTGAAGAAGGCAAATGACATATTGGCCTTCATAGCTAGGGGAATTGAGAATAGGAGCAGGGAGCTCTTGCTGCAGCTGTACAGGGCCTTGGTGAGGCCTCACCTGGAATATTGTGTTCAGTTTTGGTCTCCTAATCTGAGGAAGGACGTTCTTGCGATTGAGGGAGTGCAGCGAAGGTTCACTAGACTGATTCCTGGGATGGCAGGACTGACATATGAGGGGAGACTGGATCGACTGTGCCTGTATTCACTGGAGTTTAGAAGAATGAGAGGGGATCTCATAGAAACGTGGACTGGACAGGTTTGATGCAGGAAGAATGTTCCCGATGTTTGGGGGGAGTCCAGAACTAGGGGTCACAGTCTAAGTATAAGGGGTAAGCCATTTAGGACCGAGATGAGGAGAAATGTCTTCACAGAATTGTTAATCTGTGGAATTCTCTTCCGCAGAGAGTTGTTGAAGCCAGTTCGTTATATATATTCAAGAGGGTGTTAGATATGGCCCTTACGGCTAAAGGGATCAAGGGGTATGGAGAGAAAGCAGGAATGGGGTACTGAGGTTAATGATCAGCCATGATCTTATTGAATGGTGGTGCAGGCTCGAAGGGCCGAATGGCCTACTCCTGCACCTATTTTCTATGTTTAATATTGGTCGTGGCTCTGTTGAGGTGCAACCCGTCCGACTTGTACAGGTTCCACCTCCCCCAGAAATGGTCCCAATGACTAAAGTTGTCGAAATTCGAGGTTTGCACCGTGAATTATCATGCAACGCCGATTTTACCGTGGCGCGGACATAAAGGCTGAAAGTTAGGCATAAAAACGGTTCCTCAGCGAAAATGGTAATTTTGGCCTAAAACTACCATTTTTGCCAAAAAATTAAAATCTAGCCCAATGTCTTACAGCCCAACATGCAACAGCTATTGTATACCAGCAGCATCTTGTAAACAGAAGTGAGATGAATGACTTGTTCTCATTTAGTGATATGGGTTACGGACCAATGCTAGTAAATAGTTCCACTGCATCTTTTGTTCTAGGTGGCAGTTACTGTATAATTTAGAGCAATATGAATGGTTAAGTCAACATGCATTTATCCAAGCTTCAGTGTATAATCTAATCATTTTGCTTTAAATATCTGATTTCTGTGTTGCCAATTAATTTCCTGATTCAAGATCTGTTTTACTTTCATCTCCCATGTGAACATACTTCACTTAACCTTAAGTTATATACATACAGTCCAGTCTTCAGTTTAATAACTGTACAAACCAGAGGTTTGACTGCAAAAAAGTACTTCCTGTCATCTAGTCCAACTCATGGTTGTACTGATGCTGCCTAGTCCTCCTAACTAGCTCAAATAACTTGTTCAACCTGTCCAAATAATTTATTTTCTTCATCATTTTAAAGATCTCCATTATATCACCGTCTATACTTCATTATACTGTAAAGCGCTTTGGGACATCCTGATGTCGAGCAAGCTGTTATATAAATGCAAGTTCTTCTTTTTTTACATTTGTCCAGTGGAAAAAAGAAGCCCAGATTCCTGAGCCTAAGAGCTCTGGAACTAGCTATTGATCTGGTGGCCCTCCTTTTGGAATTATTTTACTACATCGGTATCCCCCACTGTATAAGGTCAATGTTGTATTTCTAGTTTTGCATTTAAGTGCCCTAGCTATATACCCTAACATCCTGTTCATTTTCCCTACGATTTTTGGACACTGATTGTGGACCTTCAGTGAAGTAAGTCCCCCCCGCCCAATCCCCCTTCTGTTCCACAGCCTTAAGTATGTAACCATGCATCGTATACACATTCCTGGACTTACCCTGTCCCAAATGCATCACACTGCATGCAACTTTTTGTGAGACATAAATGTAGTAATAAAGAACTAAAGTGTTTAATTGTTTTCATAATATTTTATTTTCTTAAACTGTTTAGCTCAAAGAAAATATCTCAAGTGCTAAAATATTTAGGGCTAAATTTTCAGCTTTTTGCGAAAACGTAATTTTATGCCAAAATTATCGTTTTCGCTGCGCTACCGTTTTCAGGGCTAACATTTGGCCTTTTCTTGGCGCATCAGTAAAATCAGCGTTGCACGAGGATTCGTGGCACAAACTGCAAGTTTCAGCAACTTTAATCCGAGGCCGGTTGCGCTGCAAGGAGAGGGGAAAAACAAACAAAGAAAAATTGCAAAAAAACAAAAAAGAAACGTTCACAAAACATTCAAAAAACACTTACCTACTAAATCGCTGCAAAATAATTTAAAAATAAAAACTTTAACTTACCTTTTTGCAGGTCTTCATACTTACCACTGCTGGAAGGGCTGTACCGACAGGTTTGATCCTGTTGATATTCTGGGCGCGGCGTACGGGTCCCGAGCGAGCCGAAAGTGCGACCCAAATGCAATCTGCAACGTTGCACGTCGGCACTCCTCTCCGCAGCGGTATGTGGAAGCGCCATCACTGAGAATTCCGCCGACCGGGTTTTCGCCACTGAGGGTCAAATCACGGCAAAAACCCGGTCGCAAAGTCGGCCAAAATCTAGCCCTTAATTTCTTAGCAGTCCAAGGGGGTGAGATAGTGCACAGTGTTAGTATAATATTCTTTCACTTTTAGACCTGGTTTGAATCCAGCTTAGATTGATAAGTTGAAACTCTCCTCTTTGGCTGTGATATGTAACATGAAATGATCAATTTCAAGCTACATCATTTTAAGGTTTAAGAAACAATACTGTAACAGGCCTAATTTTGCAAACATAAATTACATTTTGATAATTCTATTGATAGGAACTTGATCAGTTGACTTCTGGAATGCCAGCTACTCCGAGACCTGGTCAAGGTAAGCTTTAAATGTAGAAGGGTTTGCAACATATTCTTGTCTGGTAAATCCACAAACATAACTTTCCCCTTTGTTAATCATGTGTAAACAACATTATTTTTCCAAATGAAGCACAAAGTTGAGGAAGGAAATTACTGGCCACAATACTTCTACTTCATATGAAAGAGCATGCAACATCCATTGTCGCAAGTGATCTGTTTTCTATATGCTGAACCACAAATGACCAGTTTTAAGAAATGATTATTGAAGGCCAACTCCACCCTGCCTCAGCTCATCTGCTCAAACCCTCATTCCTGCCTTTGTTACCTTTAGACTTGACTATTCTAACGCTCTCCTGGTCGGCCTCCCATCTTCCACCCTCCATAAACTTGAGTTAATCCAAAACTCTGCTGCCCGTATCCTAACTTGCATTAAATCCCGTTCACACATCACCCCTATGCTCACTGACCTGAATTGGTTCCTGGTCCATCATGCCTCAGTTTTAAAATTCTCATCCTTATTTTCAAATTCCTCCAAGGCCTCGACCCCTACCCCCCCATCTCTAACCACCTCCAGCTCTACAACCCGCTGCGATGGCTGCGCTCCTCCAATTCTGGACACTTGCACATCCCTGATTTTAATCACTGCACCATTGGCTGCTGTACCTTCATCTGCCTATGCCCTAACTTCTTGGAATTATCTCCCTAAACCTCTGACACTCCACCACTCTTTCCTCCTTAAAACTTATCTCTTTGACCAAGCTTTTGGTCATCTGTCTTAATATCTCCTTATGTGGCTGGGTGTCAAATATTGTTTGATAACACTCCTGTGAAGCACCTTGGGACATTTTACTATGTTACAGGCTTTATATCAATGCTAGTTGCTGTTGAAAGGACAGTATCATTGGACACACTGCTTTTGTGCTGACTTGGTGATCTTTTTTTGTATTATTTTAACCTATTTCATGTTGTGATCTAAAGTTTCTGTCCTGCTGATTAGGTTTTCTGGTTACAGCAAATGTATGTATGCACTGAACACGACCAATCCTAATAAGAATTAGGCTGCAGCAGTACTTAGAAGATCACATTTATATCGAAAGTACTCCTGGTCTTCATTTAGCTCCAATTATCATTCTGTTCTATTTTTGTCCTAAATGAAAATTGGATTCCATTCCTTAGATCTGTGCAGAACTCCATTATTTTGGAAATGATCAAACTGTTGCATTCATTGAAAACTGTTTTTGATCCTGACTCTGATGAGAAATTAGCTTTGCTCCAGGCATGCTCTTCTACACTTCTCATTGCACTAACGGACGAGTGGTTACAGATTGTGGTGGTATCCAATTCTGCAGCACCTCATGGATGCTCAGTTTTGAGCTGCTAGATCTGTTCTGAATCTATCCCATCTAGCACAGTGATAGTACCACACAGCATCTTGGAGGGTGTCCTCGGTGTGAAGATGGGACTTCATCTCTACAATGACTGTGCGGTGGTCACACCTCTCACGGATAGATGTATCTGCTACAGGCCCAATCTGGCAGCAATGTCCTTCAGAGCTCGGTCAGTTACCGATCCACTCTTGGTGATGGACATTGAAGACCCCCACCCAGAGTACATTCTGTGGCCTTTCTACCTTCAGCGCATCTTCCAAGTGATGTTCACCATGGAGGAGTACTGACTCATTAGCTGAGGGTGGGCAGTAGGTGGTAATTGACAGGACGTTTGCTTGACCTGAAGCCATGAGACTTCATGGGGCCCATGTTAGGACTCGCAGAGCCAATCTGTCCTGTCTATATACCACTGTTCTGCATTAGGATGGAGAATGAAACAGTTAATTCAGAGACCATGGTCCAGAACTTAAAGAAGGGTAACTTTGAAGGTATGAGGCGTGAATTGGCTAGGATAGATTGGCGAATGATACTTAAGGGGTTGACTGAGGATGGACAATGGCAGACATTTAGAGACCGCATGGATGAACTACAACAATTGTACATTCCTGTCTGGCGTAAAAATAAAAAAGGGAAGGTGGCTCAACCGTGGCTATCAAGGGAAACCAGGGATAGTATTAAAGCCAAGGAATTGGCATACAAATTGGCCAGAAATAGCAGCGAACTGGGGGACTGGGAGAAATTTAGAACTCAGCAGAGGAGGACAAAGGGTTTGATTAGGGCAGGGAAAATGGAGTACGAGAGGAAGCTTGCAGGGAACATTAAGGCGGATTGCAAAAGTTTCTATAGATATGTAAAGAGAAAAAGGTTAGTAAAGACAAACATAGGTCCCCTGCAGTTAGAATCAGGGGAAGTCATAACGGGGAACAAAGAAATGGCAAACCAATTGAACAAGTACTTTGGTTCAGTATTCACTAAGGAGGACACAAACAACCTTCCGGATATAAAAGGCGTCAGAGGGTCTAGTAAGGAGGAGAAACTGAGGAAAATCTTTATTAGTCAGGAAATTGTGTTGGGGAAATTGATGGGATTGAAGGCCGATAAATCCCCATGGCCTGATGGACTGCATCCCAGAGTACTTAAGGAGGTGGCCTTGGAAATAGCGGATGCATTGACAGTCATTTTCCAACATTCCATTGACTCTGGATCAGTTCCTATGGAGTGGAGGGTAGCCAATGTCACCCCACTTTTTAAAAAAGGAGGGAGAGAGAAAGCAGGGAATTATAGACCGGTCAGCCTGACCTCAGTAGTGGGTAAAATGATGGAATCAATTATTAAGGATGTCATAGCAGCGCTTTGGAAAAAGGTGACATGATGGGTCCAAGTCAGCGTGGATTTGTGAAAGGGAAATCATGCTTGACAAATCTTCTAGAATTTTTTTGAGGATGTTTCCAGTAAAGTGGACAAGGGAGAACCAGTTGATGTGGTATATTTGGACTTTCAGAAGGCTTTCGACAAGGTCCCACGCAAGAGATTAATGTGCAAAGTTAAAGCACATGGGATTGGGGGTAGTGTGCTGACGTGGATTGAGAACTGGTTGTCAGACAGGAAGCAAAGAGTAGGAGTAAATGGGTACTTTTCAGAATGGCAGGCAGTGACAAGTGGGGTACCGCAAGGTTCTGTGCTGGGGCCCCAGCTGTTTACATTGTACATTAATGATTTAGATGAGGGGATTAAATGTAGTATCTCCAAATTTGCGGATGACACTAAGTTGGGTGGCAGTGTGAGCTACGAGGAGGATGCTATGAGGCTGCAGAGTGACTTGGATAGGTTAGGTGAGTGGGCAAATGCATGGCAGATGAAGTATAATGTGGATAAATGTGAGGTTATCCACTTTGGTGGTAAAAACAGAGAGACAGACTATTATCTGAATGGTGACAGATTAGGAAAAGGGGAGGTGCACCGAGACCTGGGTGTCATGGTACATCAGTCATTGAAGGTTGGCATGCAGGTACAGCAGGCGGTTAAGAAAGCAAATGGCATGTTGGCCTTCATAGCAAGGGGATTTGAGTACAGGGGCAGGGAGGTGTTGCTACAGTTGTACAGGGCCTTGGTGAGGCCACACCTGAAGTATTGTGTACAGTTTTGGTCTCCTAACTTGAGGAAGGACATTCTTGCTATTGAGGGAGTGCAGCGAAGATTCACCAGACTGATTCCCGGGATGGTGGGACTGACCTATCAAGAAAGACTGGATCAACTGGGCTTGTATTCACTGGAGTTCAGAAGAATGAGATGGGACCTCATAGAAACGTTTAAAATTCTGATGGGTTTAGACAGGTTAGATGCAGGAAGAATGTTCCCAATGTTGGTGAAGTCCAGAACCACGGGTCACAGTCTAAGGATAAGGGGTAAGCCATTTAGGACCGAGATGAGGAGAAACTTCTTCACCCAGAGAGTGGTGAACCTGTGGAATTCTCTACCACAGAAAGTAGTTGAGGCCAATTCACTAAATATATTCAAAAGGGAGTTAGATGAAGTCCTTACTACTCGGGGGATCAAGGGTTATGGCGAGAAAGCAGGAAGGGTTCCTGAAGTTGCATGTTCAGCCATGAACTCATTGAATGGTGGTGCAGGCTAGAAGGGCCTGCACCTATTTTCTCTGTTTCTATGTTTCTAACCCCTTGAATATGCTGCAGCAAACATGGTGGCAAATCAGGGACCTCAGAAGCGGTGCTGCCAATGGTTTTCCCCCAACTGCATCAACAAACTAATTAAGCAGATTAATATTAGCATGACCTGAGTCATAGAATTCTGACTTTCAGTTCCCTTCAATATAACAATATATCAACAATTCTCAATTTTATCGAGCCTTTAATGTAGTAAAATGTTCTAAGGTGCTTTACAGGAGAGTAATCAGACAAAAAAAGAGACATGCAGTTGGATTTAACAGTCACTCGTAACATTTTCCTCTAGACTGTCCATTCAGTTACTTACAACGTCCTTGCCATCTGAAGCCTTATTGTGGACGATTGCATCCTGGCTTTGATTGAAGCTTGGCTATCTATGGCAACACCTAGCCCCTCAACAAAGCTTCCCTGCCTGGCTATATTTTCCACCACCTATCCTGCCCATGCTGCCACGGTGTGGCCGTTATCCATTACTCCTCTGGTACCTTTCCCTATGAGCATTTCACACTGTTCCACCCCTTTTGCCACTCCTTTAAATTCCTAGTCTACTGAACGATTAAGGTCCACCCTGAGTTTCACTGGGAGATCCTCCTGCATTGAGTGACTCCTCATCCTTGGTGTTTTCAATCTTGGCTTCCCTTGTAATCTCTCTAATGAATTCCGTTCTCACATGTCCTTCCAAAACTCTTTTTGACCCATATTCGTGGCTATCTCCTCGACCTCACCGGCTTCCAGGGCACCTTAATTCTTTAGTCTCAATCACTGACAAAGCCATCAGACCACATCATTATAATCCCTTAACCACCCATATCTTCCTACGCCTTTACAACCCCAACTTCTGCTTTGCCCACCCCTGGGGGGGGGGGGGGAAGTTTCCCCAAGTCGATTACAACTGCACTTTGAAACTCCTAACTATTTGTCATGATACTTCTACAGCTGTTGATTTGCTCAGTCACTCCGCCTTTGATGCCCTTGTCACCAGAAAAGCCTTTTCCATCCCAGATTTTAACCATACAGGATCCCCAGCTCATCCAAAACCTGTTACCTGCACTGTATCTCACACCAAGTCCCGCTCATCGATCACCCCTGCTGACGGACACCTCAAACTCACCCAAGTTTTTAAATCACTCATTGTCTTTCTTATCTCTCTAACCTCCTCCAGCACTGCACCATCCCCCCCTTGAATTCTCTGTTCCCGTAACTAGCCTTTTTTGCTTCACACCACCATTGGTGCACATGCCTTCAACCACCTCGGAATTCCCTTCCTAAACTTCTCTACTTCCCTCCCTTCCCTTGAAACTCACTCTTTGACTAGGCTTTTGGTCACCCCCTCCTAATTTGTCTTCCTTTTCATCAGTGTCTAAATTTTTTCCTTTGCACTTCTGTGAAGCACCTCAGGATATTTTTCCATGTTAAAAGCGTGATACAAATGCAAGTTGTTGAGTTATTTGGGATATCCTGAGGACAGCTACGTAAATGCAATTTTTTTGATCTTGCAACTACAAGTTCTACAAGGAATCAATATACTGACAGAAACATAGAAAATAGGTGCAGGAGTAGGCCATTCCGCCCTTCGAGTCTGCACCACCATTCAATATGATCATGGCTGATCATGCAACTTCAGTACCCCATTCCTACTTTCTCACCATACACCTTGATGCCTTTAGTCGTAAGGGTCACATTTAACTCCCTTTTGAATATATCTAACGAACTGGCCTCAACAACTTTCTGTGGTAGAGAATTCCACAGCTTCACAATTCTCTGAGTGAAGAAGTTTCTCCTCATCTCGGTCCTAAATGGCTTATCCTTGGACTGTGATCCCTGGTTTTGGACTTCCCCAACATCGGGAACATTCTTCCTGCATCTAACCTGTCCAATCCCGTCAGAATTTTAATGTTTCTATGAGATCCCCTCTCACTCTTCTAAATTCCAGTGAATATAAGCCTAGTCGATCTAGTCTTTTTTCATATGTCAGTCCTGCCATCCCGGGAATCAGTCTGGTGAACCTTTGCTGCACTCCCTCAATAGCAAGAATGTCCTTCCTCAGATTAGGTGACCAAAACTGTACACAATATTCAAGGCCCTGTACAACTGCAGTAAAACCTCCCTGCTCCTATACTCAAATCCTCTCGCTATGAAGGCCAACATGCCATTTGCCTTCTTCACCGCCTGCTGTACCTGCATGCCAACTTTCAATGACTGATGTACCATGACACCCAGGTCTCGTTGCACCTCCCCTTTTCCTAATCTGTCACCATTCAGATAATATTTTGCCTTCCTGTTTTTGCCACCAAAGTGGATAACCTCACATTTTTCTACATTATACTGCATCTGCCATGCATTTGCCACTCACCTAACCTGTCCAAGTCACCGTGCAGCCTCTTAGCACCCTCCTCACAGCTCACACTGCCACCCAGCTTAGTGTCATCTGCAAGCTTGGAGATATTATATTCAATTCCTTCGTCTAAATCATTAATGTATATTGTAAATAGCTGGGGTCCCAGCACTGAACCTTGCGGTACCCCACTAGTCACTGCCTGCCATTCTGAAAAGGACCCGTTTATTCCTACTCTTTGGTTCCTGTCTGCCAACCAGTTCTCTATCCACGTCAATGCATTACCCCAATACCATGTGCGTTAATTTTGCGTGGGACCTTGTCAAAAGCCTTTTGCAAGTCCAAATACACCACATCCACTGGTTCTCCCTTGTCCACTGTACTAGTTACATCCTCAAAAAATTCTAGAAGATTTGTCGAGCATGATTTCCCTTTCATAAATCCATACTGACTTGGAGCGATCCTGTCACTGCTTTCTAAATGCGCTACTATTACATCTTTAATAATTGATTCCAACATTTTCCCCACTACCGATGTCAGGCTAACCGGTCTATAATTCTGTGTTTTCTCTCTCCCTCCTTTTTTAAAAAGTGGAGTTGCATTAGCTACCCTCCAATCTATAGGAACTGATCCAGAGTCTACAGAATGTTGGAAAATGACTACCAATGGATCCACTATTTCTAAGGCTACTTCTTTCAGTACTCTGGGATGCAGGCTATCAGGCCCATCAATTTCCCTCACACAATTTCCTCACTAATAAGGATTTCCTTCAGTTCCTCCTTCTCGCTAGACCCTCGGTCCCCTAGTATTTCCGGAAGGTTATTTGTTTCTTCCTTAGTGAAGATAGAACCAAAGTATTTGTTCAATTGGTCTGCCATTTCCTTGTTCCCCATTATAAATTCACCTGATTCTGACCGCACGGGACCGACATTAGTCTTCACTAATCTTTTTCTCTTCACATATTTATAGAAGCTTTTGCAGTCAGTTTTTATGTTCCCTGCAAGTTTACTCTGATACTCTATTTTCTCGCTCCTAATTAAACCCTTTGTCCTCCTTTGCAGAATTCTAAATTTTTCCCAGTCCTCAGGTTTGCTGCTTTTTCTGGCCAATTTATATGCCTCTTCCTTGGATTTAACAATATCCCTAATTTCCCTTGTTAGCCATGGTTGAGCCATCTTCCCCGTTTTATTTTTACGCCAGACAGGGATGTACAATTGTTGAAGTTCATCCATGTGATCTTTAAATGTCTGCCATTGCCTATCCACCATCAACCCTTTAAGTATCATTCGCCAGTCTATCCTAGCTAATTCACGTCTCATGCCATTGAAATTACCTTTCTCTAAGTTCCTTTTACTATCCAGATTCTCACCTAATTATATACTTTCGATGATCCCATCAGCAAGCAATCTGTTTGAGCCAGAGAGTATGCCCTTATTCACAACTGCTTAGTTACCATATGATGAAAGTAAAAACTTAGTCCAGTCAAGCTACGTCCATTTCACGAATCAGCTAGATTGCTCTAGACTGCATGAAGCAATCGTGCTTTTACTAAAGTTTTGTGTAGTATTGCCTCCCAAAAGATAAACTATATTTGAAATAAGCACAAGTCCATACTGATAGTAGTTAATCTGTCTTTGTAATTTCTAATCCTATCGCTGGACAGAGCCCAGTTTTCAAAATATGGTTGATTTCCTTACTAGTTTATACCCTTATTGTACTTAGCAATGGGCTAGACAATTAAGAGGTGAATTAAGTCTTAGAAAAAAAATAGGTCATCACCACTGGGGGAAAAAGGATATTTTAAGATATGTATAGTCATCCAATATTGATATGCAGCAGAACTAGTTATTGCCATGAGTTCCACTAAATTGATTTAATAAGATGGCTATTAAATTAATTATATTTTGATTTAAAATAGAATTTTAAAGATAATAAAATTTTTTAAACAATGCAGCCATCCCTCCTTAATGGAATGTGAGGTACATATCCGAAGTGAATTCCCATCCATAAAGCACGGTTATATGGAAAAAGCTGTTCTGTAGGAGAACACATACTCACGGAAATAAGATTTTGTAATCGCAAATTAGATTCTTTCAAGATTATTTATAAAATATTTAATTACCAATGCATTGTTGAATTGTTTTTGTAATTTAAACAATTGTTAAGCTGTAAAACATATATTTAATGGGTCTAATTGTAAAGGCCATCCAGAAGGAATATGAAAGTGACAATTTTCACATTACAGCACTTACTTTAAGCAAAAATAAGTTGCCTGTTGGCGATAAAGGCTAAGCTAATGAGAAGTTTTGTGAATTGGTTTTTTCAGATGAATTTTAACTGCTGGCAATAGATGCATGGATTACACAAAACCAGTTTTCAATGCAGTTAAGAGCAATCCATTTTTTTTCTCCCCAGAACTTCGCCAGAGGACATCAGCTCAGAGAGCTCAAGTTCCATCCACTCCACAAAACTTCAACCAGGGAAATCCACAAGCTCTGCAGCCTACCACACCTGTTCTACAACATACCACATCAGCTCCTGGTGGCCCGCCAGAAAAGACTGTTCAGTCAGTTTCACATACACCTGTACTCTCGAGGCGGACGATGCCTCCAGCTACCTCTATGCCTGGAATGGGTAAACAAGCACTTGACTTTAATCACGGATTTTAGTGCTATCCCAGGTTACCAATAAAAGAGATAATTTTCTTTGTAAATGAAAGACATTTTATTTTTTATACTTTCGGAGCCAGTTATCCGATAAACAAAAACTTCCATAGTTAATTAGCCATTAGTCATTCACAGCTGGCGTCTCATATCTTTAAAGCCCCTGACTAAGCTTATTAAAATGTTACAGCATTCCTGTTTAAATGGCAATAAAAGTTCGTCGGCAAAACGGTAAGCTTCTTTAGCATTCTGAGCTTGTACAAAAATTGGAACTGTTCTGTATTAACATGTAAGCTATTACTATTTTCACTTATCAAATTCATGAATTGCATTTATACTTTTCTCTCTCATGTTTTCCACGTCATTTAACAGACCAAAAATCAATTAAATACAAAAATGTTGAACCACAGGACTGCCATATGGTAGTAAATTAATAACCAGCAGGTATCTGCAAGTTTGCCAAGATTTGTAAAAATGACCAGTCATCTTGCAATAATTACTCTTGATGTTTAATTACGTCAATTACTGTTGGCCCGAGTAGCCTGTTTCAGGAGGATTGCAAGTCCTTAAGTTATTAATTCTATGCTTCCTTCTGAAACATTTTTCACATCTGGGAAAAGTTCAAAGCAGCAGTAAGTTTGTGTGTATTTGCGCATTGTAGACAAGTGCAGCTCCCTGTATATAATAACTTGTAGCATATCCTGAAAAAATGTTGATGGCTATACCAGGTGACTGCTCTCTTTGCTGTTTAAGCTTTGTGAATTTTAAGATAACAAACATTCTTTGAAGTCTGGATAAATGGAGGAAGTTTATATTGTAGATTTTAGTTTAAATATCTGGTCAACAATTAATTTTAGTAAAAGGTAACTTGTAGAATTACTGGAAATTTACCTCATTGATAAAAGGCAGAGAATTAAGAGAATGATGATTGGTTACCTGAATACACACATCTGAAGGGCTAAAACTACATAGAGATAAAGATAGATGTTAAAGAATCTTGCACCAAATTAGCTGTACTTCATGTTCTAGTTAAATGTCTTTGTTGGTGTTTTGCATTGATATGCTTGGAAAAATTGTCTTTGAAAAACGGCTTTCACCCAGCATTTAACTTTTGGTTTCTTGATTAGGTCTTCATCCTCCTGGTCCTCCTCTAGCAAGACCAATCCTCCCTCGGGATCGCGGAGCTGTTGATCGAGTTATTGAATATTTAGTTGGTGATGGCCCACAGAACAGGTGAAGTTGAAGGATTATTTGAGTTTATATGTGGAATTGTTAGTGTGAAATATTAGTGCATAAAGTAGTATTACAATATCTCATTAATAAATTGATTTAATTTAGTGCATTTTGGATGAATCAAGCTTAAGGGCTACTGCACCTCTGAAATTATTCTTGACATTTTTAGGTGTTCATTAATTGTGGCTTTTTAATGCTTTATGCTTAATTTTATTTTCACAGATATGCACTTATTTGTCAGCAGTGCTTTTCCCATAATGGCATGGCCTTGAAAGAAGAATTTGAATATGTTGGTAAGAAGTGGTGCATTGAACTGAAAATTATACATGGTATAAGAGGCGAACTAAGGGATTTACAGTTGTCCTTGTGAAATAAGTACTGTTGGTTCAGATGAAGAAAAGTTGAGCAAATCATGTAACACGACCTTTTTATATTGTTTTTGTTCATAAGAACATTTATTCTCTATACAACATAACTTAGCTGTGCATAATTAATGCCTTTTGGGGTTAAAATTGATTCAGCCTTCTGCAACTTTGCAATTTATCTCCCCTCCCCAAAGTTATAATGCTTTTTGTGTAGCATGCTATTTGATGATCTTCCCATCTCCCTCTGCTCTGTAAGTTGGTGATCAGTGCCCGTTCGAGAATGTCATAGTAGGCCATTTGATCCATTGAAGTCTGTGCCATTGTTTTTCTCGATGAGCCACCTATTCTAATCTCATTCTCCGGCTTGCTTTCCATACCCTTTTATGTTCCTTATTGCCAAACAATTATCTAATTCACTTTTGAAGTAATTTATGAGCTCTACTTCATCAAATGTTTGTGGCAAAGATTTTCACATTCTAACCACCCTTTGGTAAAGAACTTTTTTCTAACCACTTCTTTAAATCTTTTTGTGACTATCTTGCAATTGTGCTCAGTCTCTAATATACTTTCCATTCCCAGCACGGTTGAGTTGTATCGGTCTATGATGCTACACCTGCCCGTTTCATCACATCATCTAGCGGTATTCTTCTTTGCATGTCTTCTGATCCATTGTAAAAAAAATTTCCAGACAAATAACCTCAAAAGCTTTCCTTGTGACTTCTGAAAAATATGATCACTGTATGTCAGTTTTCTCATCTTATTTATTCATTATTTTTCTTCAACCAGTTTTCAGCATATATTTATAGTACCATTATTCAAATGCCTCCCAGATGTCATTTTACTTCAATGCTTAAGTTCCAACCTTCAGATCTGTACGCTGATGTAGACCCATACCGCTGAAGCACTCCACTTATTTTAGCATTCCACAGAATGTTAGCATTCCACAGAAACACCATGTTCCTTCAAGGTTCATCACCACATTTGTAAGATCCTTGATACCTTTTCCCCAAACCATCCAAATGCTAGAGATAGGAATCAAATTATTCTGGTGCTAATCAACAACAACAACTTACATTTATATAGCACCTTTAACGTAGTGAAACGTCCCAAGGTGCTTCACTGGAGTATTATGAGCTACAAATTTGACACCGAGCTGCATAAGTAGAAATTAGTGCAGGTGAAGTCACACAGGTATGTTTTAAGGAGTGTCTTGAAGGAAGATAGAGAGGCAGAGGTTTAGGCAGGGAGTTCCAGAGCTTGGGGCCGAGGCAACAGAAGGCACGGCCACCAATGGTTGAGCGATTATAATCAAGGGTGCTCAGGATGGCAGAATTAGAAAAGCGCAGACATCTCGAGGGGTCGTGGGGCTGGAGGAGATTAGAGATGAGGGGGGGCATGGCCATGGAGGGATTTGAAAATAAAGATGAGAATTTTGAAATCGAGGAGTGGCTTAACCAGTAGTCAATGTAGGTCAGCAAGTACAGGGGTGATGGGTGAGCAGGACTTGGTGTGAGTTAGGACGCGAGCAGCCAAGTTTTGGATCGTCTCTGATTTACATAGGATAGAATGTGGGAGGCCAGCCAGGAATGCGTTGGAATAGTCAAGTCTAGATGTAACAAAGGCATGGATGAGGGCTTCAGCAGCAGATGAGCTGAGGTAAGGGCAGGGACAGGCGATGTTGCAGAGGTGGAAATAGGCGGTCTTGGTTATGCTGCGGATATGTGGTCGAAAGCCTATTTCAGGGTCAAATATGACACTAAGGTTGCGAACAGTCTGGTTCAGCCTCAGACAGAAGTTTGAGAGAGGGATGGAATCAGTGGCTAGGGAATGGTGTTTGTGGCGGGGACCGAAAACCATGGCTTCGGTCTTCCCAATATTCAATTGGAGAAAATATCTGCTCATCCAGAACTCGATGTCGGAAAACAGTCTGACAATTTAGTGACCATGGAGGGGTCGAGAGAAGTGGTAGTGAGGTAGAGCTGGGTATCATTAGTGTATATGTGGAAACTGACATTGTATTTCCGGATGATGTCACGAAGGTGCAACATATAGATGAGAAATAGGAGGGGCCAAGGATAGATCTCCTTGGGAGACCCCTGTCAACCAGTATTTACACAACCTACCAACTACCCCAATATGCTATATACAAAAGCAAAATACTGCGGATGCTAGAATCTGGAATAAAAACAGAAAATGCTGAAAATCTCAGGAGTCGGACAGCATCTGTGGAGAGAAAGCAGAGTTAATGTTTTGGGTCAATGACCCTTCATCAGAACTGGAGAGTGTTTGGAAAGAACACATTCTTAATGAGCACTGAAAGGGGGAGGGGTAGAAAGAGCAAAAAGGAAGGTTTGTGATAGGGTGGAAGGCAGGAGAGGTTAGAGAGACAAAAGGGATGATGGGCCGGATTGAAATGGTAATGCCAGGAGTTAGAAAAACATTAGTCAAGAAAGGGTGTGAATGGTGGAATAATGACCAGATGCCATTCAAGACAAGGAGAAAAAAAGAAACAGGCTGGAGGGGGAGTGGGGTGAGGGATATGCTAGTGTTTCATAATCTAGGCTGACATTTCTGTGCATTACTATGTGTGCTGCACTGGTGGAGGTGCCATCTTTCAAATGAGATAGTAAACAAAGTCTGCCATCTTGTGTGGACTTGAAAGATCCCACAACATTATTTGAGAAAGACTATGGTAGCATTTGTGATGTGCTGGCCAACACATATCCCTCAATCAGCTTTACTAAAACAGATTTTCTGGTCATTAATCGTAGGAATGGTGAAATAGACTACATAATTTCCTGTCAGATCCTTTGTGGTTGGCATAAACCTGGTTTTGGTAGGTTTGAGCCAATACACTTCTTCTCCTGTCATAGTGGATTGACTAGTGATGTGCATTGGAAACTCATTAGTGTATCTTTTCTTCTCATGATGGTAATTCTTCAGGGATGTTTTTCCACAGAAGAGGAGTAGAAAATCCCATCTGCTGGGAAAAAAGTATGTGTCTCTTGAAAAACTTCAAATCACTAGTTGTATGAAGCGGCACTTCCAGGACAATGTTCAAATGAGGTTGGCTGCATACAAAGTGTAAGTGGAAGAATTGTATGCACCAACAAGTGTCTCAGAGCCCAACTTTTTTGAACTATCAAACTTTGAATGATAATGTGCTTCCTCTGACAGTAACATTTGATCAAGCTTCTCAACAGTGCGCTGCTTATGCTGTTGAGGTCACTAGAAAACTAAGAAAAACTGACATCTCAAGAATGGCCCTGATTTCATCATCATCATAGGCAGTCCCTCGAAATCGAGGAAGACTTGCTTCCACTCAGTGAGTTCTTAGATGACTGAACAGTCCAATATGGGAATTACAGTCTCTGTCACAGGTGGGACAGATAGTCGTTGAAGGAAAGGGTGGCTGGGACTGGCTTGCCGCATGCTCCTTCCGCTACCTGCACTTGTTTTCTGCATGCTCTTGGCGACGAGACTCGAGTTTTGATTATAAGCCTGATTTATAAGCCTATGACTTGTCAAAATAAGAGTTACACTTGCTCTGTAACTTTAATGTGTAGCTGTACACAATATTCCTCCACTTATAATCGAGGAACTTCCCCTAAATAATATCCCCTCATGGAAAGTTTGCTTTTGTAAGATGATGGAGCAGTTACATGCAAGCAATCCGGTCATGTCAACCTATGGTCGTTAAATTCTGCACACTCAATGAAAACTTTAGAGGGTTGAAATACGGTATAACCTTACTCGATCTTTTGTTAATCGGGACTGCAAATTTGCATAACAGACAAATTATAACATTATACAGACATAACAAACTAAAATATGTACAAAACATACTAAGCATATCTGGGACTGGCTGCCAGTATAACAATAGGCAACTTAATATTATGCAGATTCAACTATAACTAGGTTTTAGTACCAATTTCTTTATCATTTTATCTAAGCGATTTAAAACAAATAAAGTGGATGTTTTTTACTTGCCTGATGGTAGCAAAAGGTGCTGTCAGGAGCTCGTTCAGCAGACTTTGTCAACAGGAGTTAACATGGAAGTGCTAACAAATTATAAAGGTATCATAGAATAGTACAGCACAGGAGAAAGCCATTCAGCCCATCGAGTTTGTGCAGGCTCTTTCGAAGAGCAATCCAGTTAGTCCCATTCCTCTGCTCTTTCCCTATATCCCTCCAATTTTTTCTCTTTCAAGTATTTATCCAATTCCATTTTGAAGGCTATGATTAAATCTGTATCCATCACCCTAACAGCAGTGCTTCCAAATCCTAAGTGCTCGTTGCACAGTAAAAGTTTTTCCTCATGTTGCCTCTGGTTCTTTTGCCAATCACCTGAAATCTGTGCCCGCTCATTATCGATCCTTCAGCCATTGGAAACTGTTCCTCTTTATTTACTCTGTCTAAATCCTTCATGATTTTAAACACAATAGAATTGTTCTTGAAGGGTAGATTGCCATTTTTGTTTTAATTCTTAGCAGGGATCATTTTAACAAAATGTAGTTTTTTTTTAGGCAAATGATATTGTTGGCTCTCTGGTCAGTGTATTTCATGCAGCATCAGCTACATCCATGACATCTGGTTGTAAAATGTTAGAAAAGCAAGAAAAGTGTTGAAATTGCAGGAGATTTAAATGAGCACTCCTGATGCCCTGTGAGTAGTTGAATTAGTTGATTGAGTGAGCAGCGGTAGGCGCTCTACATTTGACGTCGATGCCATGGGTCAGGGACAGAAAAATCAGCCTAGGTTCCCACACTAATTATCCAACAAACCCTGCTGGAAATGCCTGTTTGTGGGCACTGGGCAAGTCTGGCATCAGATTCTGATACAATGGTACCACATTTGAATACTCTGCCAATACGTGACATCGAGACATATGAACAGGGGGATGACTAGTGCCTGTGGGAACATACCTCAGCAAGAAGTCAATGTCTTCAAGAGAGGATGGAGAAAATTGGCACAGAATGTTTTTTTTAATTGATGAAATCTGTGAGGGATTTTATTCAATATCCAACATTTTAATGCAACTTTTTAAAGTCACATCTCCATGTACTCAACTCAACTGTGAATCTTAATCGATGAATGCAAGATAGCAGATAACAGTGTAAGTAAAAACTGCTGCAGCAAAATTAATTGCCAGTCATATGGCCATTATGATTGAGGTGACAGCTTTAATTGCCAAATGGAGTATGTCAATGGCTGTTTCTCAGTTCTTAAAACTGAAAACCTAATGTTCTTGCAATGTAGAAAATAGCTGAATCTCAGGGAAGCAACTGTTTTGAGGTAACAGCTTTCTGTAAACTAATATTTGTGGGATGTTCTGTCTCATTTTGTTTGTGTGCTAGTGGCTGTTTCATATCTGATTGCTGGTTTATTAAAGAAATTCAGTGAATAGATGTCTTATGTTAAAATGACAATTCCTAGACTGGGACTTTCTTCAACTATATAGCCTATTTCACATTAGAGGGAATCTAACATTCCTACAATTGCTTTTTATTATTTTGAATCCATCTCCCCTTATCCTATTCTTGCAATTTAGCAACCAGGCATGGGCATCCTTGCCAACATTCCCCAAATCTCAGGAACAATTTTTTTTTTAAATTACATTTTCTTTATCCATGCCATTAACTATTTATATACTTCTATAAGATCAATTACAAATTACTTCTTTTGAGCTTGAAAAATCCAGGATTTTTCAATCTTCTCTCTGACCTCACACTAGAGATCCGCTTTACATAATCTTTACAGCACAGATACAGGCCATTCGACCAACAGATCCATGCTTGTGTTTATGTTCTACTCAAACCTCATCCTTCATCTAATCCCATCAACTTATCATAGAAACATAGAAAATAGGTGCAGGAGTACGCCATTCGACCCTTCGAGCCTGCACCACCATTCAATAAGATCATGGCTGATCATCACCTCCGTACCCCTTTCCTGCTTTCTCTCCAGGCCCCTTGATCCCTTTAGCCATAAGGGCCATATCTAACTCCCTCTTGAATATATCCAACGTACTGGCATCAACAACTCTCTGCGGTAGAGAATTCCACAAGCTAACAACACTCTGAGTGAAGAAGTTTCTCCTCATCTCGGTCCTAAATGGCTTACCCCTTATCCTTAGACTGTGTCCCCTAGTTCTGGACTTCTCCAACATCGGGAACATTCTTCCTGCATCTAACGTGTCCAGTCCCGTCAGAATTTTATACATTTCTATGAGATACCCTCTCATCCTTCTATACTCCAATGAATACAGGCGCAGTCGATCCAGTCTCTCCTCATATGTCAGTCCTGCCATCCCAGGAATCAGTCTGGTGAACCTTCGCTGTAATCCTTCAATAGCAAGAACGTCCTTCCTCAGATTCGGAGACCAAAACTGAACACAATATTCCAGGTGAGGCCTCACCAAGGCCCTGTACAACTGCAGTAAGACCTCCCTGCTCCTATACTCAAATCCCCTAGCTATAAAGGCCAACATGCCATTTGCCGCCTACACCGCGTGCTGTACCTGCATGCCAACTTTCAATGACTGATGTACCATGATACCCAGGTTTCATTGCACCTCCCCTTTTCCTAATCTGCCATTCAGATAATATTCTGCCTTTGTGTTTTTGCCACCAAAGTGGATAACTTCACATTTATCCAAATTATACTGCATCTGCCATGCATTTGCCCACTCACCTAACCTGTCCAAGTCACCCTGCAGCCTCTTAGCATCCTCCTCACAGTTCACACCGCCACCCAGTTTAGTGTCATCTGCAAACTTGGAGATATTACTCTCAATTCCTTCATCTAAATCATTGATGTATATTGTAAATAGCTGGGGTCCCAGCACTGAGCCCTGCGGCACCCCACGAGTCACTGCCTGCCATTCTGAAAAGGACCCGTTTATCCAGACTCTGCTTCCTGTCTGCCAACCAGTTCTCTATCCACGTCAATACATTACCCCCAATACCATGTGCTTTAATTTTGTACACCAATCTCTTGTGTGGGACCTTGTCGAAAGCCTTTTGAAAGTCCAAATACACCACATCCACTGGTGCTCCCCTGTCCACTCTACTAGTTACATTCTCAAAAAATTATAGAAGATTTGTCAAGCATGATTTCCCTTTCATAAATCAATGCTGACTTGGACCGATCCTGTCACTGCTTTCCAAATGCGCTGCTATTTCATCTTTAATAATTGATTCCAACATTTTCCCCATTACTGATGTCAGGCTAACCGGTCTATAATTCCTCATTTTCTCTCTCCCTCCTTTCTTAAAAAGTGGTATTACATTAGCTACCCTGCAGTCCATAGGAACTGATCCAGAGTCGATAGACTGCTGGAAAATGATCACCAATGCATCCACTATTTCTAGGGCCACTTCCTTAAGTACTCTGGGATGCAGACTATCAGGCCCTGGGGATTTATCGGCCTTCAATCCCATCAATTTCCCTAACACAATTTCCTGACTAATAAGGATTTCCTTCAGTTCCTCCTTCTCACTAGACCCTCGGTCCCCTAGTATTTCCGGAAGGTTATTTGTGTCTTCCTTCGTGAAGACAGAACCAAAGTATTTGTTCAATTGGTCTGCCGTTTCTTTGTTGCCCATTATAAATTCACCTGAATCTGACTGCAAGGGACCTACGTTTATCCTTGTATTCCTTTCTCCCTCATGTATTTATCTAGCTTCCCCTTAAATGTATCCATGATGGTCACCTCAATTACTACTTGTGGTGGCGAGTTGCACATTCTAATCACTCTCTGGGTAAAGACATTTCTCCTTAATTCCCTATTTGATTTATTAGTGACTATCTTATATTTATGGCCCCGAGTTCTGATCTTCCCTGCAAGTGAAAACATCTTCTCTACATCTAGCCTTCAAACCTTTTCATGATTTTAAAGACTTCCATCAGGTCAGCCCTCAGTCTTTTCTAGAGAAAAGAGCACCAGCCTGTTCAATCTTTCCTAATTACCACTCCGTTCTGGTATCCTAGTAAATTATTTTTGCACCTGCTGTAGTGCCACTATATCCTTTCTATAATATGGAGACCAGAATGTACTCCAAGTGTGGTCTAACCAAGGTTAACATAAGAACATAAGAAATAGGAGCAGTATTAGGCCATAGTGCTCCTCGAGCCTGCTCCGCCATTCAATAAGATCATGACTGATCTGATCATGGACTCAGCTCCACTTCCCTGCCCGCTCCCCATAACCCCTTATCCCCTTAATCGTTTAAGTAACTGTCTATTTCTATCTTAAATTTATTTAATGTCCCAGCTTCCACAGCTCTCTGGGGCAACGAATTCCACAGATTCACATCTCTCTGAGAGAAGAAATTTCTCCTCATCTCAGTTCTAAATGGGCGGCCCCTTATTCTAAGATCATGCCCTCACCATAGTCTCCCCCACCAGTGGAAACATCCTCTCTGCATCCACCTTGTCAAGCCCCCTCATAATCTTAGATGTTTCGATAAGATCACACCTCTCATTCTTCTGAATTCCAATGATTAGACGCTCAACCTTTCCTCATAAGTCAACCCCCTCATCCCTGGAATCAACCTAGTGAACCTTCTCTGAACTGCCTCCAAAGCAAGCACATCCCTTCATTAATATGGAAACCAAAACTGCACGCAGTATTCCAGGTGTGGCCTCACCAATACCTGTACAGCTGTAACAAGACTTCCCTACTTTTATATTGCATCCCTTTTGCAGTAAAGGTCAAGATTCCACTGCCCTTCCTGATCACTTGCTGTATCTGTATACTATCCTTCTATGTTTCATGCACAAGTATCCCCAGGTCCTGCTGTAATGCAGCATTTTGCAATGTTTCTCCATTTAAATAATAACTTGCTCTTTGATTTTTTTCTGCCAAAGTACATGACCTCACACTTTCCAACATTATACTCCATCTGCCAAATTTTTGCCCACTCACTTAGCCTGTCTATGTCCTTTTGCAGCTTTTTTATGTCCTCCTCACACATTGCTTTTCCTCCCATTTTTGTCGGCAAACTTGGCTACGTTACACTCAGTCCCTTCTTCTCAGTCGTTAATGTAGATTGTAAATAGTTGGGGTCCCAGCACTGATCCCTGCAGCACCCAACTCGTTACTGATTGCCAACCAGAGAATGAACCATTTATCCCGACTCTCTGTTTTCTGTTTGTTAGCCAATCTTCTACCCATGCTAATATATTACCCCCAACCCTGTGAACTTTTATCTTGTGCAGTAACCTTTTGTGTGGCACCTTGTCAGATGCCTTCTGGAAGTCCAAATACACCACATCCACTTGTTCCCCTTTATCCACCCTGTTCGTTACATCTTCAAAGAATTCCAGAAAATTTGTCAAACATGACTTCCCCTTCATAAATCCATGCTGACTCTGCCTGACCGAATTTTGCTTTTCCAACTGTCCTGTTACTGCTTCTTTAATAATGGACTCCAACATTTTCCCAACCACAGATGTTAGGCTAACTGGTCTATAGTTTCCTACTTTTTGTCTGCCTCCTTTTTTGAATAGGGGCGTTACATTTGCAGTTTTCCAATCTGCTGGGACCTCCCAGAATCCAGGGAATTTTGGTAAATTACAACCAATGCATCCACAATCCCTGTCGCTACTTCTCTTAAGACCCGAGGATGCAAGCCATCAGGTCCAGGGGATTTTTCTGCCTTTAGTCCCATTATCGTACTAAGTACCACTTCCTTACTGATTTTGATTGTGTTAAGTTCCTCCCCCCGCTATAGCCCCTTGACTATCCACTGTTGGAATATTGTTAGTGTCTTCTACCATAAGGCAAAATACTTAATTAGAGTTTCTGCCCTCTCCATGTTCTATACAAGTTTAACATAATTTCCCTGCTTTTCAATTCTATACCTCTAGAAATGAACTCCAGTGCTTTGTTTGCTTTTTATGGCCTTAATCACCTGCGTCTCTACTTTGTGATTTTTGTATCTGTACCCCCAGGTCCCTCTGCTCTTCTACCCCATTTAGACATTTATTTTCCAAGAAGTCTGAGGCCTCCTTATTCTTTCTACCAAAATGTACCGCATCACACTTATCTATATTAAGTTAATTTGCCAATTACATGCCAATTCTGCAAGTTTATTAATGTCTTCCTGTATTTTGTCTCAGTCCTCCTCTGTATTGACTATATCTCCCAATGGTGTCGTTTGCAAAGTGTACTTCTGATTTCGGAGTCCAAATCGTTTATGTAAATCATGAACAACTGTGGTCCCAGCACCAATCCTTGTGAAACACCACTTCGTACCTTTTGCCTCCCACTTTTTGCCAGTCTGAGTACCCCTCACTCTCTCTTTTCTGTTTTGTAGTCAGCTTGCTATCCTTTCTGCTACCTGTCCCCTGACTCCACATGTTCTGATCTTAGTCATGAGTCTACTAAGCGGTACCTTATTGAAGGCTTTTTGAAAATCCAAATATATTACATCTATTGCATTATCCTTGTCTATCTTTTCAGTTACTTCAAAGATCTCCGTAAAGTTGGTCAAGCATAACCTTCATTTTTGAAATTCGTGCTGACTATGCTTTATTATATTTTCAGTTTCTAGATGTTTTTCTATTATATCTTTGATATAAGTATATCATTATCTAGGAATATGATAGCATAGTGGTTATGTTACTGGACTAGTAATCCAGAGGTTTGGAGTAATAATCTGGAAACATGAGTTCTTTTTAAAAAAGATCTGGAATTAAAATGTTAGTATCAGTAATGGTGACCATGAAACTACTGGATTGTTGTAAAAACCAATCTGGTTCATTAATGTCCTTTATTGAAGGAAACCTGCCATTCTTACCTGGTTTGGCCTATATGTGACTCCAGACCCACAGCAATATGGTTGACTCTTAACGGCCCTCTGAAATGGCCTAGCAAGCCACTCAGTTGTACCAAACCGCTGTGACAAAAGTCAGCCATGTGGGAGTAACTTCACCATGGGACTGCAGTGGTTCAAGGCGGCAGCTCACCACTATCTTCTCAAGGGCAATTAGGGATGCCAGCCTTGCCAGTGTCGCCCACATCATGTAAACGAATAAATAAATAAAACACTCTCATTAACCTAATTGTCTGCAGTTCCCTGGACTTGTTCTATCTCCTTTTAAAACAAAATATAGGAATCACACGAGCTGTCCGGCAGTCCTCTGGCACTTTCCCTTTACTAATTAATGTTGTGTATATATACATATATAATACCCTGGAATACTCCCGCTATCTTTTCTGTAACTTCGTTTAGTATGTATGGATGCAAGCCAACAAGATCAGGGGTTTTATCTTCTCCAAGTTTGATTGGTTTATCAATTGTCTCCCCCTTTCTATCTTAAATGTCTTGTATCTTTTTTGATCTCTTCTAATATCATGGTAAATACTGAGGCAAAGTAATTATTTAATATTTCTGACATTTTGCTGTCATTATCTGTGAATTTATTGTGTGTATCCCCATCCTTATCCTGATTTTTCTTTTGTTATTTATGTGTCTGTAGCATACTTCACTATTTATTTTTATATTTTATATTCGTGGCTCTTTTCTGCACTGCTTTCAGTGCTTGAATTACGCTGTTGTGAAGCACCTTGGCATATTTTACTACGTTAAAGATGCTATATAAATCCAAGCTGTTATTGAATGTCGTCTCAGTGACCACAACTGGACACAATACTCCAAGGTCTGGTACGATCAGAGCATTATAGTCGGATTCATTTTTCACCTGCTTTATTTTCTAGTTCTACGTCTCTCTAAATTTTTCTTAGACTTCGTCATGGCTCCAAAGTTTGCTTTCCTAAATTTGTTTACCTCCATATTGTTTTTGTCCTTGGTCAACTTGAGCCCAAGTGTTCACCTATGTCTAGGTTAAGAATCAAGACCCTTTGACTAATAAATGCTAAATCTAATATAGCATACGCTCTAATAGCAGTAACTGATTAGTTGTATGAAATTGCTAGTACTTGCTCCTTCAAGTGCATGTAGTTTCATACCCAGGGACTTTGGGTGAGATTTGTCTATAAACTGTCCACACAAACTGATTTGGCTTTCACCCAGATCCCTGTCATTTGCTGAATTGAGTATGGGCTAGTGTGGTTAATATTGATCCAGCAACAAATTGCTGCAGCATTTGTACATGGTGATTGTCAACACTGGAGCTAGGCTGACTACTTATAGCATCAACTTTCAATTTTCAGCCCCATCAACAGAAAAAGCTGATTGAGCAATTGACCTCAAATGGCAATCTCTTCAAAGACGAGGTTAAAGCAAAGCTGGAATACTTGAGGTATATGCAAAGACTTCAGGTATCCATGGGCATGTTTCACCAGGCTCAGGACTTGACTATCAATATCTTTTTCACCCAGTGTTTGGGTTCGCTCTAGATAGTTAGGGATTAAGCGTTTCCACAAGGGCGTTAAGGTGAGGTCTCAGAAAATGTAAGCCACTACCCCTGCTTTCCAGTATTTTACATTCAGCTGCTGTGTTCCTTCTTCCAGGGAACTGCAGCGGACAGTGCTGAAGGGGAATAGATGTAGATCTGATCAGATGCATAGTTAGTAGAGATGATGAGGAATGGCTGTATGTTGAACCTCCATAGTTCCTAAAGGAGATATTTAAGATGGTGATCTTCTCTCCGATCATACAGTCAGTGTGGCCAACACTTGGCAAGCTCACAGAATTAAAGGGCTGACACCATCAGAATGGGCCAGATACACTCAATTCTGTTTCTGTCCCTCATGACAAAACAGTAGCTTGTTGATCCATTGATGGGGATGTTCATATGAGTCTTGGTTACCACCCCTCAAATAGCACTGATCATCCACAATTTTTGGGCAGGGGGAATTATATTCTTCTGTGACCCTTACTAGCTCGGGATGGCTTGGGTCTCAATTAATTTCAAAATCTTTATCCTCATTAAATTCTTCCACAGCCTCGCCACAGCCAGCAATCTCTCCAGCCAGTAGTCCTTTGAATTTGGGTTCCTGTGCATCCTCCTTTCCCTTTGCTCCATCATTGGTAGTAGATCCTTAGCTGTGTCAGCCTTATTCTCTGAGACTCCCGTCCTACCTTCAAAAAATCCTCTCAACTTTTGACTATTTTCAGTCATCTTTTCAATAGTTATCTTCTGTTTTTCCTCTGAAGTACCTTGGGATGTTTGACATTTAAGATGCTACATAAATGCAAGTTGTTGTTTCTCGGTCCCTTGAATCTCACTCTTGCCCAACACATTGAGGGAGGACCAGCTGACTTGGACGACTTCCAACAATTGGTTTTGATGATCCTAGCTTCCAGATTAGCAAATATAATAGTGGATTGGATTTTCTTGAGTGAGTTTGGCAGAAGCACACCATATATGTACAGTGCCATTTCTTGGGTCAATGTGCAATGGGTTTCTCCAGGTGCTATCTGCTGGTCATCAACCTGGAACAGTCTACGTGATTTCCTAAGCATTGTTGTCTTGATTTGCCACCCCAGAACAATGAGTGTAACGGCTCTGATGCTACAAGCTGGCCTGTAGACAACCTTTGCCGTCTCCAGGCCAGGTCCAAGACCATCCCGACCTCTGTCGTCGAACTACAGTTCGCGGACGACGCCTGCATCTGCGCACATAGAGGCTGAACTCCAGGACATAGTGGACATATTTACTGAGGCGTACGAAAGCCTGGGTCTTACGCTAAACATCCGTAAGACAAAGGTTCTCCACCGCACATCACTGTCCCCTCAGTCATCAAAATCCACGGCACGGCCCAGGACAACGTGGATCATTTCCCATACCTCGGGAGCCTCTTTTCAACAAGAGCAGACATTGACGACGAAATTCAGCACCACCTCCAGTGCGCCAGTGCAGCCTTCAGCAACCTGAGGAAAAGTGTTTGAAGACTAGGCCCTCAAAACTGCCACCAACCTCATGGTCTACAGGGCTGTAGTAATACCCGCCCTCCTGTATGGCTCAGAGACATGGACCATGTACAGTAGACACCTCAAGTCGCTGGAGAAATACCACCAACGATGCCTCCGCAAGATTCTACAAATCCCCTGGGAGGACAGACGCAACAACATTGGCGTCCTCGACCAGGCCAACATCCCCAGCATTGAAGCACTGACCACACTTGATCAGCTCCACTGGGCAGGCCACATTATTCGCATGCCAGACATGAGACTCCCAAAGCAAGCGCTCTACTTGGAACTCCTTCACTGCAAACGAGCCCCAGGTGGGCATGGAAAAGTTACAGGGACACCCTCAAAGCCTCCCTGAAAAAGTGCAACAATCCCACTGACACCTGGGAGTCCCTGGCCAAACACCATCCTAAATGGAGGAATTGCATCCGGGAGGGCGCTGAGCACCTCGAGTCTCATCAGTGGGAGCATGCAGAAATCAAGCGAAAAGAGCGTGCGGCAAACCTGTCCCACCCACCCTTTCCCTCAACGACTATCTGTCCCACCTGTGACAGGGACTGTGACTCTCGTATAGGACTGTTCAGCCACCTAAGGACTCATTTTAAGAGTGGAAGCAAGTCTTCCTCGATTCCGAGGGACTGCCTATGATGATGATGACAAGCTGGCCTGTTGTAGTGGCTTCAGAAATCATATCTACAATGCCCACATTGCTGTGGTGGTTTAAAAAAAAAATTAATAAACCAAAATAAAACTTCAAAGTTCAAGTCACTATCAATACTGAAAAGCGTTAAGATAAACCTAGTAGTATTGATTAGGTGATGCCTAGCTTGGATTTTAAAAGTCCGAAGAATGTAGGAAAATGGAAAGGCTGAGGTATTGAGGCGCTCTACATTTTTGAAGTCTTTGGAAAGATTGTGTCTCGACTTCAACACAGTGAAGCTTTAGAGATGATATGTAAGACATAATGCTTGCAATTGGGGACCAAGAGGACAGAGTTCAAGGAAGCACTGATCAGAGTATCAACTTAAATAGTCAAGAAAAATTTGATAAGAAAGGTTGAAGCCTGCAGTTGGAAGAGCGGGGTCAGTTATCTGGACAAGACACGCTTTCTTTTTACTCCAGCGAATGCAGCATTGGTACTCTAGAAGCAGCAATACTTAAATTTTATGGGAAGCAACTCTGAGGTACGACCTCTCAGATGAGGAAACAAGGCCTTGTACTGTTTTATGCAGAAATTACTTGGTCGCACTCATTCTTTGTAATTCTATCTCCATATGAAAATTTCTCTCCCTGGGTACCCTACATTTCTTTATCCGAGCTAAGGAAAGAATCTTTTGTATACTGGAGTAGGGTGAGATCATGTAAAGGAAAATACTTGAAGAATAAGCAAGATAATATGTAGGTATGGTAATGTTACATTATTTGAAGTTATTCAGATACCAAATTTCTTTGTATCGCCTCTCCTGTTTATCGCCTCTCCTGTTTCTTGATTTAGGGCTCAGAGTTCCTCAGTTTGAGGTTTAACATTTCTTTTTTCCTGTGTTGTTATCATGTTGTGCAATCAGCTATAATATGTGGTTTTAGGCAAACAATTATTGGAGAAATTAAGTATAGGAAGAATGCAAGTACTTCTCCCTCCAAATAATCTTTATATCATTTTTTTTAAATTAAGAGCATGAGAGTTGGAAATTGAGTGCAATTTCCTCTCTATAAAGTCCCAGCATTTGGATTTTTCATATTTTGCAAGAAGACTCTTGGGTAAGAAATTATGAGCCTAGTTAGTGAACAACTCCATAGAAGGTAGTAAGTTTTTTTTTCCACCCAAATCACAACACCTCACCATTGGCTAGGTTTGCAGCAGTAGGAGCTCAAAATAAAATGGAGGAAAGGGAAGTATGTCTCTGTCCCTTCCACATTAGCTACTTTAACAGTTAGTTAAACTAATTCACACATTATTAAAAATTGTTTATTTTTGGTTAAAAGTAGGCAGTAGAATTTTTGCTGCTGTTGCTTGTCAAAAAGGAATTGATGGCTGTGTGAAATTGGGTATGGAAATGGGAGTGCAGTTATTTGATTTTTGATAAAGTTTTGAGATATCCGTGGTAATTTTTCTCTTCATTACAACAGAACTACTTGTTTATAAGAAAACTTGAAAATGGATGGAAAAAATCATGGAGCTATGAAAATTGAAGTAGTGTCAAAGAATGTTTTTTTTTGTGTATTGGATACAGCTGTTGAGTTGGTATGTCCAAACCATCCAATTCAAGCAAGTCCTTGTCTCTTTTTTGATTTATTCGGGAATCCCGGCACAGAAATCATTGGCCTTGCTTAAAATTCTCCAAACCAAGCTACTGAGAATTCCTAAGTACACTTGGTATCTGCCAGATATGGAATGCACAGCCTATCCTTTTAGGGACACACTTCATTGGCAATAGACAATCATTGATGTTGGACGATAAAACAACTAATTGGAGGAGGAGGCTCCATGAACATCCCCATCCTCAATAATGGCAGAGTCCAGCACGCCAGTGCAAAAGACAAGGCTGAAGCATTTGCAACCATCTTCAGCCAGAAGTGCTGAGTGGATGGTCCATGTCTACCCCCTCTGAGGTCCCCACCATCACAGAAACCAGTCATCAGTCAATTTGATTCATTCCACATATCATCAAGAAATGGCTGAGCACATTGGATACATCAAAGGCTATATGGCCCCGACAACATCCAGGCTGTCGTGCTGAAGACTTGTGCTCCAGAACTAGTCTCGCCTGTAGCCAAGCTGTTCTAGTACAGCTACAAAACTGGCATCTACCCCACAATATAGAAAACTGCCCAGGTATGTCCTGTCCACAAAAAGCAGGACAAATCCATCAGTCTACTCTTAATCATTAGCAAAGTGATGGAAGGTGTTGTTGACTGTACTATCGAGTGGTTTTTACTCACTAATAACCTGCTCACTGATGCTCTGTTTGGGTTCTGCCAGGACCACTCGGCTCCAGACCTCATTACAACCTGGGTCCAAACATGGACAAAAAAGCTGAATTCCAGAAGTGAGGTGAGAGTGACTGCCCTTGCCGTCAAGGCAGCATTTGACCGAGTGTGGCATCAAGGAGCCCCAGTAAAATTGAAGTCAAAGGGAATCCGAGGGGTAAGCCATTTAGGACCGAGATGAGGAGAAACTTCTTCACCCAGAGAGTGGTGAACCTGTGGAATTCTCTACCACAGAAAGTTGTTGAGGCCAATTCACTAAATATATTCAAAAAGGAGTTAGATGAAGTCCTTACTACTAGGGAGATCAAGGGGTATGGCGAGAAAGCAGGAATGGGGTACTGAAGTTGCATGTTCAGCCATGAACTCATTGAATGGCGGTGCAGGCTCGAAGGACCGAATGGCCTACTCCTGCACCTATTTTCTATGTTTCTATGTTTCTATGAAAACCATCCACCGACTTGAGTCATACCTAACACACAGGAAGGTGGTTGTTGGAGGCCACTCATCTGAGCCCCAGGACATTGCCCAGAGGAACTCCTGCAGCAATGTCCTAGACTCAACCATCTTAGCTGCTTTATCAATGACCTCCTCCCCCCCATCATAAGGTCAGAAGTGGGGATGTTTGCTGATGATTGTACATTATTCAGTTCCATTTGAAACTCCTCTGATAACGAAGCATTTCATGCCCATCATGCAGCAAGACCTGGACAACATTCAGGCTTACGCTGATAAGTGCAAGTAACATTCGCACCACTCAATGCAATGACTATCTCCAACAAGCGAGAGCCTAACCACCATCCCTTGACATTTAATGGCATTACCATTGCTGAATCCCCCACTATCAACATCCTGGGGGTCACCATTGACCAGAAACTTAACTGAACCAGCCACATAAGTACTGTGGCTACAAGAGCAAGTCAGAGGCCGAGTATTTTGCAGCAAGTATCTCACCACCTGACTCCCAAAAGCCTTTCCACCATCTACAAGGCCCAAGTCAGGAATGTGATGGAATAATCTCTACTTGCCTGGATGAGTGCAGCTCCAACAACATTCTAGGCTCAAAACCATCTAGGATAAAGCAGCCTGCTTGATTGGCACTCCATCCACTACCTTAAACATTCACTCCCACCACCACCGGCACACATGTCTGCAGTGTGTACCATCTACAAGATGCACTGCAGCAACTCGCCAGGGCATCTTCGACAGTACCTTCCAAACCCACGACCTCTACCACCTAGAAGGACAAGGGCAGCAGGTACATGGGAACACCATCACCATCAAGTTCCCCTCCAAGTCACACACCATCCTGACTTGGAAATATATTGCCGTTCCTTCATAGTCGCTGGGTCAAAATCATGCATTTCCCTCCCTAACAGCACTGTGGGAGTACCTTCACCTCACAGACTATAGCAGTTCAAGAAGGCGGCTCAGCACCACCTTCTCGAGTGCAATTAGGTATGAGCAATAAATGATGGCCAGCGACGGCCACATCCCAGGAACGAATAATTTTTAAAAATTACATATTTACTAAAGCCTAGAGAATTTAGACACAAATTAGCAAGAGCCAAGGCTTAGGAACCCTCAAGTATATGTAAGGTACTGCTGGAGACTCACTGGTTAAAACAACCCGATTTAACTTGCAAGTTCCATTGAAGAACCAGTCTGGCAGATCAATCATCACTACCACCCAGGAATAATGAAGATGTGCCTGGCTCAGGGATCTGGTTCATGAATCTGGAGTGGAGGATCAACTTGTTCTGACCTCACATTGTCATTCATGTAATTTTGATGTCAACTCAACAACAACTAGACTCCCACTTACTTTCCTCCTTCCCCTGCCCCTTCACACTTTTTCTGCAGCCTTCCATCCTAAGAAGATAGTTATGAGTCAATCAATTACAACTGCATGTTTGAGCCCTCACAGAGCAAGTACCAAGAACTCCACTTGTGTATCATAGTAGGCAGCACAACTGCCTCAAATGGGTCAAAATCGTGCATCATTATGAGGCTCAATTGGGTCAATATCGTGCATCGTTTTCACGCTTTCACACCACTCTCTTCCCCACATCACACCCCATCAAATAGCAGTTCTACCATTTGGAGCTTCCAGCGGTGTGCTCTGTTCGTAAGACTTGCTTTTCCACACACTGCTAAGGAAACAGTCATGGATTTTGTAGACTATTGTGGTTTACCTCTCCTGGTTTTTGGTGTTTCTGCTGCATGTTAAACTTTGATATAAGTGTGTTTGTCTTGTAAAGTTTTCATTCTGTTTTCTTCACTAGCCTTTAGATGTGCATACTGTTTCTTTCTTAATCCGGCACGGAAAACAAGGCCTCAGGCTCCAAGACTTCCAGAATTCAACTTTGAAAAAATAACACATTCTGACTCTCAAAGCTCAGTTAGCCCTCAATCTGCAATGCATGATGGTCAGCCTGCTATTGGTATGTACTTGTAATGTGCTTTGATTTGGTCACAACATAGACAAATGGTTTACACTGAATGATGGATATGTTACTTAAGAATATTCAAAAACAATGTTATCAATGTATTTTTGATTTATGTTATCTCTTCCCATTTATACTGAATTCTACAGATGTTATTTTTCCCCCAGTCAGTTACAAAATGGTATTGAGATTTGCTGCAAATTTGTAACTTTAGATATATATCTTGGAGTAAAGTTCATAGTTGTATTTGAGTTAATATTTGCGAAAATATTTGATTTTGCTTTTCTCTTATTCTGGAGCATCAAATAAGGTTTTTAGGAAACCGAGCGCTAATTCTTGAAGAATGCAATGGACTGAATCTTGCTGGAATGGGGCTAGTAGAATTTTTTCTGCATCCTTCAGCTTGAAATTTTTTGTGGCGTAACTTGTTGGAAGTCTGAACTGATAACAACACAGTGAGGGCAATGGGGCTAATGTGACCTGTGTTAATGGTGGGACCAACAGTGCATCTCCTTAACTAATGACAAAGAAACCGCAGCGACGGAGAAGGAGGGTGAATTGGAGTCAAATCAGGTACAGAGAAAGAAATAGAGAGGAAAAGAAATATTGGATTAAGAGAGCGAGAAAAAAGAGACAAAGGAAAAGTAAGAAAAAAAAATCTAAACATTTAAAATTTGGCATTTTAAAAATCTCTCAACCATTTACTACATGCTGGAATGAGGTTGAATGGTTTAAATTGCTCCCTTTCTGGGCCAAAGAAGTTGATTGCAATTGCATTAACAATTATCACATTGTTAAAAAGGTACTTAAATTCCAGCTCTAGCTTTCTGTTTAATGGCCAATTAATGTGCAAATCCAGCAAGTTCTTAACGGTGAGGTTGAAGATGAGAGCATTAGAGAAGATGAAACTGAAAGTGACCCAGGCATGAATTAAGGTTTTGGTGGTAGTGAGGGTGCGATGTGAGGGTGCGATGAGGGCAGGAGTGGTGATCTTTCAAGGGTAGAAATAAGCACTTCTTTATATTTAAAAAAAAAATACATATCTACATAATGGCTTTCATGACCTTGGGACATTCCAAAGTGCTTTACAGCCAATGAAGTTCTTTTCGATAAAGCGGCAGCCAATTCTGCGCACAGTAAGCTCCCACAAACAGCAATAAAATAAATGACCAGGTCATCTATTTTAGGTGTTGGTTGAGGGATAAATGTTGGCCAGCACACCGGGACAACTCCCCTGCTCTTCGAATCGTAGGATCTTTTACATCAACCTGTGAGGGCAGATGTGGCCTCGGTTTAACATCCCATCTGAAAGACAGCATTTCGGACAGTGTAGCACTCCCTCAGTACTGCACAGAAGTGCCAGTTTAGATTATGTGCTGAAGTCTCAGGAGTGGCACGTGAACCCACGACCTTCTGACTCAGAGGCATGAGTGCTACCACTGAGCCATAGCTAACATCTTTTCATACAGGTGTGGTTGTGTACCATCTGGTTAAGGCTGAACGAGCAGCTATAGGAACACAGTTATGGAGGTGGGTGGAATCGGGGGCTAGGGTATGGAGTGTTTGGCTGGAGCCAGATAGGATGGCATTAGTCTTGCTGATGTTGAGTTTGAAATAATTCCTGCTCAGTCACGACTTGATTGCACAATTATTTGAATTGTGGCATCTGTTGTATATTAGAGAGCAGGATATTTGTAGTACATATGTTTCTGTCTTTTTTTTCCATTGTGTGATTGTGTTTACACTGAAAGGATTACATTTCTCTGAAGCAAACATTGATGGCTCATTCTTCCTGACGCACTTTCCAAATGCTAAGTCCTGGGCACTTTATCATTTAGAAACTTTAAGGTGCGCTGGTTTGTAGTTTAAAACAATGGTGTGATTTAGCTTTTAAAAGGCTTAATGGGATTTTTTTTTGTGTGGAAGTATAAGTGTTTTCAAGTAAGATCACGTATAGGGGATATAAATACAGATCAATGGGATATGATTTGCATCCGATGAGTGTAAATGAGGTGTAAATTTTAATTGGTCTGTGTAGATTGTGATCATTCTGTGACACCAATATGAGAAGTTTTTATTGATAATTTCTCAAATGTTACGTCATCGCTGTTGAGCCTTTCAAAGACATTACACCTGAAAGTGTGGCCTTGGGTATAACTCCCCAAAAGTTCACATTCCTAGGACAAAAATTAGAGGGTGGCTAAAATGAATCCTTATCTGTTAAGTTATGAATCAAATATCCAATTGGCTAAACTTGAGTGAATTAAAAAAAAAAATAGCAAAATGTGCCAAGCAAGAATGAACAATGAGCAGAAAAAGCAATTAAAAAAAACCTGACTATTTGCTTACTAGCAAGTAACCACAAAACTGACCAATCAGATTCCTCAAATAAATCTTTTTTTTTATCCATCATCTTCCCTCACTCTGGTGAATCTATACAGCTAGAATTGTCATTTTATATATCTGTCATTTATATTACACAGTTCTGAAGAGGCTATTTAATGTGAGAAATGCCTACAATAGCTTTCTCCTACATATGTCTGCTCCTCTGTCTGGAGCCTTAGCCCAAGTAGGACATTTCACCTGGGTCCAAGTGTTGGGAATTTCCAGCTGCTTGTGACAAATTTGCTGTGCTTTGCATGAGAGGGCAAGAGGATTGTGGAAGTCTAATTGTCAATCTGCTGCTGTGAAACCACAATGTCCAGACTGCACCACAGCAACCACATGGTAATCAGGTAGAAAACAACAGTAGAGTTCTAGCTCCTAAGAAGAAATTGCGAGAGAGAAGAAGCTTCATTATAAGATTTGCAGTTTTTGCACTTTTGGAGAGCTGAATTGCCAATGTGTATGTACTATGAAAAACCATGCAGAAATAACCTGGTATGAGTGGTGAGAGAAGGGGAAATAAAGATTTACTTTTTTCAGGGTTTTTTTAAACTTAAATTAATTAAACTTTTGAACTAACGGTGTTGGTTAGAACATAGCGATCTTTTAAAAAAATATATATTGCTGTGAGGGACTGATGTTAGCACAGAGGGAAAAGGGATATATTTGTCAGGCACTTTGATGCTCACCTGAGACATTGTGGCAGCAGTCAGTCAGTCAGTCTGCCAAGCCAAGACTATAGTGAATAACCATCTAGAGACCAATCAGTAGATCTGTTTGGGCAGCGCTACACCGACGACAGCTTCAGCAAGAGCTACAAGTACACTGTGGGAGGTGGGGTGGTGGGTAGATAGAAGTATACTTTGTAATTGTGTAAGTAACTGAGAGAAAGGAATTTTAGAATTAATTAATTGGGATTAAGAGCAAAGAATGAAACTAATTGCATCTTACACATGTTTTATAAAGTGATAGGTAAATAGTAATACAAATATATTTGCCTACAGTCCAAGAATGATTTTTTTTAAAAAAAGCTTACACCTTTCAGTATCAGTAAGGTGTGTAATATTTTTACATCAGTCATGTAATGGGTATATTTGCTATATTACAATGAGTGTGCAGCCATCATATTTAAGTTGCAGCATCATGGGCAGTCCCACGAAATCGAGGAAGACTTGCTTCCACTCTAAAGGTGAGTTCTCAGGTGATTGAACAGTCCAATAAGGGAATTACAATCTCTGTCACAGGTGGGCAGACAGTCGTTGGAGGAAAGGGTGGGTGGGAATCTGGTTTGCCGCACGCTCCTTCCGCTGTCTGTGCTTGTTTTCTGCATGCTCTCGGCGACGAGACTCAAGGTGCTCCGCATCTTTGGCCAGGGACTCCCAGGTGTCGGGGATGTTGCACTTTATCAAGGAGGCTTTGAGGGTGTCCTTGAAACGTTTTCTCTTTGCCCACCTGGGGCTCGCTTGCCATAACTGCATAACTGTAATTAAAGCTGCAACCATTTTGAAAGTTTTAAGGTTGCCAATTCATACAGCTTATTAGACTAGTTATATTTTTTGTATTCTAGAACCAAGTGAGGAAGCTAAAGGTCAAAATGTTGCATCTCTTCATGATAGTACCCAAGCTGAGACTGGTAAAGAAGAATCATCTACTCCAGTGGAGGTTGAGCTAAGAGATGACAAAGAAATGGAACATGAGCACCCAAAAGAAAATGAGAAGGATATTGAATTGAGTAAAGATGAAGAGTCTCCTGTGGGTACAGAATAGCAAAGTTGCCTATAACTCAGCAAGTAGCTAGAGCTTTAATATATTGCGCATAACAATGTACCAATTGGTTCTGCCAGGTTACCAATACTGATTAGGTTAAAACTTAAACAGTTTAACTATTATCAGTCGTAATAATATAATATAACAATCCTTTTGTTCTGAATAAAAAAAATAATCTAGATTTGCTGTATGTATTTTGATTTTTTGTTTGTTTGTGATAAATCTGCAAATTACCAGTGATGTTAAATAGCAAAGGCTGCTTTATTGCTTGTTAGGTCATGGAATGCCCTTGGTTTTCAGATAATAATACGTACTGAATCCTACAAAATTGGAAGGTTAGAATCCAATCGCTAAATATTTAAAATGGGTTGACCCTTTAACCCTCTTTCACTTTAGGACTTGTAATGAGATGAACTTGGATAGAGGTCATTTTTTTATATTTTAAAGACTGTTTAATTTATAATGCTTTAAAGTCTTGAAAGTTTGAAACCAGATTAGGAAAAATAATTTAATTGAAAATAAGCTACCTTGGCTATATGTGTTATAAGACTTGATGTTTACAGTAAGCAATGCAAAACTAGCTTTTATATTTTTAAACCTGGAACTTTTGGATAGTAGGATTACCCAGTCCTTTGTATATTTAATATTTAAAAACTGTTCACTTGGATAATGTGATTTCTTTGTCTGTAGATGATGAATTCACATGTTGTTGTAGAGGAGGTACAATGCAGATTTTTCTACTAAGTTTACATGAAACGCTATTGTATTACAGGGACTAATATAATAGTCCAGGGATACTCCTGGTACTATATGGTGTGGCTGCATTTTTGGTTATAAACTTCTAATGCAGAACTGTGAATGTGTGCTTATGTGGTTTAGAAGTTTTGAAAGTTAAATAAATTGTAATTACCATGTTAGCATCAACTAAGCGCTTTACATAAAATATTGAAATTTTACTTTGCCCCGTACAAGAATCAAAATGCTTCAGAAGAAATTAAATGCTGTTTCTTTCATGTACCCTTTCAATTAGTGCTGAAATACAAAGATAATTCAGTCCTCTAACAATCAAAGCATAATTTTTATGTGCATTATTCCTCCTTGATAAAAATGAGTTTTATTCCCCAAATATGACATTGAGATTTGCCACTAGAGTACATTTGTATGAATGGCCAATGCTCGTCACTGATAATGTATACTTAGTTTCTTTAGTGCCTATTTATGAGCTGCTAACACAATATTTCTAGAATACATTTTTAAAATAAGAGCTTCATTAAAGCTATGCTTTATTTCAGTGATTGAGTGTTGCGTTCTCTACTAGGAGACTGATTCTAATCCCAATCTTGATTTGCATGCATTTGGACTTTCAGAAATGGCAAATTTAATTTTTTTTTTAGTGATGAGGTTGTGAGGAAAAGAACATCTCTCTGCATTCTTGCGTAAAAATAATGGATGTCCATGGAATTGCCAGTGGGCTAAACCATGTTGGTGTCTCAAACCAAATAGTTGACAATTTTCAGGACCTACAAAAATATTTTTTGAGGAGCAAGGTGCAAGGCCAATGTATTTTTTATAGGAATGCTTCAAACTTCCTTCTAGTAGGGAGGCTGAGATAAACCTAGTTCAGTAGACAATATAATCAAGGTGATCGTATATGCCATTTAAAAGCTGTGATATTGGGCAATAACAATCTGCCACAGAGAAAATTGTATAATAAAATGTTTTCTGTGTACATGAGTGAAATCTTGCTGTGGTATCTTTTCACATTTTAAAAAAGAACTTGGATTACTGCAAATGCTTCCTCTGGTCTATTGTGCAGGCACTGATGATGTATTCAAAACAAATCTGGGAAAATTAGCTCAGTATATTCAGGATGACTTCGGATTTCATGTGTGGAATTGCATCTCCCCGAGATCTGGAATTTATTGTCGTTTTGCTTTATTAATATTTTTATTTTGGGCCTCCACTATCTCTCTTCCTCCCATAGGCAAGTACTTAAAGATCTCTTGGTAAATAAGCTCTTTCCCTTTTTTTCATGCATGGAAACAATGATTTTCTGAAGAACCTAAATTACTTTTGAGAATTCATAAATAAGCATATTGTTTTTTTTATTTTAGTTCTTAACTTACAATATTACCCAAGGTAGATGTTTTAAGGGGACCAATTTTGTATACTGCCCTTGTATATGAACTTTAAATTATAGGTGTTTATGGACATTAGCATAGAGGTAATGTTTCCAAATCCCTCCATAGCCCTGCCCCGCCCTATCTCTCTAACTTCCTCCAGCCCCAATGGGAAGGCTACTGGACTAATAATCCAGAGGCCTGGACTTGTGATCCAGAGATGTGAGTGGAATTTAAATTCAGTTAATTAAATAAATTTGGAATAAAAAGCTTGTATCAGTAATGGTGACAATGGCCTAGAAATCCCAATCGGCTGTTCCTGCACGCGATTGGGTAAAATAATTTTTTTTTAAAAGATGCGCACTTACCTGAACCTGCTGTACCCACGAGGGATTCCGGTCCTGAGGCTTCCACTGACTGCGTGTCGCAGCGCGTGCACGTCAGGACGTCCGTAGGGCTGGAGCTGCAATCACATGGCTCTGGGCAGCCAATCCAGGTAAAGTATTTACACATTTATAATAATGGAAACTCCGTAAGTTGGAGTTCCAATTATTATGATTGAGAAACCCCCCAAACACCTAAAACGCAAATAAAAAAAATATAAAAATACACCACATTTTTATTAATTTAAATTAGTTATTTAAGTATTATAAAAAAATATATATTCCAATTTTTTTTAAAGTTTTTAAAATTATAGTTTAAAATAAACTTATAGTACTGGGGAAGGTTTTTAACAATAAAATGTATTTTTCTAATTTTTTTTTGTGTATTTTAAAACTCTTACGCCTGCAAAAGTAGGCAATGTGCCTGGATATGGGTAAATACCGCAATCTTGCCCATGCGAATGTCCTGGATGTGGAGATATGGAGGTTCTGTTGAGCTCCAGCTTGACAGGTCGGAAAAGACGATTTTCAGCGCATGCACATTGTGTGCTGAAAAACGGCTTTTGCGTTGCCTTCCCAGGTCCGTACACGCTGCGTTTGGACCCGAGAGGCAGGAATTTCTGGACCAATGAGACTATCGGATTGTCATAAAAACCCATCTGGTTCATTAATGTCCTTTAGGGAAGGAAATCTGCCATCCTTGCCTTCTCTGGCCTATAGGTGACTCCAGACCACAACAGTGTGGTTGACTCTTAACTGACCTCTGAAAAGGCCTAGCAAGCCACTCAGTTGTAACAAACCACTACGAAAAACAATGAGAAGAATAAAACCGGACGGACCACCTGTCATCAACCTGGGCACCAGCTTCGGACACAACAATGGCACACCCAGCCTAGTCGACCTTGCACCTCGCAAACATCTGGGGATTTGTGCCAAAAGTGGGAGAGCTGTCCCACAGACTAGTCAAGCAACAGCCTGACATAATCATACAAAATCATTCCTTTCAGCCAATGTCCCAGATTCCTCCATCACTATTCCTGGATATGTCCTGGCCCACTGACAGGACAGGCACACCAGAGATGGCAGCACAGCAGTATGCTGTATGGAGGGAGTGGCCCTTGGCGTCCTCAACATTGACTGTGGACCCCATGGAGTCGCATGGCTTCAGGTCAAGCATGGGCAAGAAAACCTCCTGCTGATTACTACCTATCGCCGTTATCCAGCTGATTAATCAGTACTCCATGTTGAATAACATTTGGAAGAAACACTTAAGGTAGCAAAGGCATAGAATTGACTCTGGATCACGTCCATCACCAAGAGTGGCTCGGTAGCACCACGGCTGACCGAGCTAGCCTAGTCCTGAAGGACACAGCTGCCAGACTGGACCTGCAGCAGGTGGTGAGAGACCCAAAATGAGAGGAAAAACCGACTTGACCTCGTCCTCACCAATCTACCTGCCACAGACATATCTGTCCATGACAGCATTGGTAACAGTGACCACCGCACAGTCCTCGCGGAGATAAAGTCCCATCTTCACACTGAGGACATCCTCCATCTTGTGTGGCACTACCTTCATTCTAAATTGAATAGATTCAGAATAGATCTAGCAGCTCAAAACTGGACATCCATGAGGCACTCTGGGCCATCAGCAAGAGTATATTGTATTCCACCACAATCTGTAACCTCATTCCCCGGCATAGCCCTCACTCTACCATTTCATCAAGCCAGGTGCCCAACTCTGATTCAATGAAGAGTACAGAAGAGCATGCCAGGATCAGCACCGAGCATACCTAAAAATGAGGTGCCAACCTGGGAAAGCTGCAACACAAGACTATATGCATGCTAAACAGCGGAAGCAGTCTGATGTAGACAGAGCTAAGTGATCCCACCACCAACTGATGAGATCAAAGCTCTGCAGTCCTACCGCATCCAGTCATGAATGGTGGTGGATCATTAAACAACTGACAGGAGAAGGCGGGTCCATGAACATCCCCATCCCTAATGATGGAGTCCAGCACACAAGTGCAAAAGACCAGGCTAAGGAGTTTGCAACCATCTTCAGCCAGAAGTGCCGAGTGAATGTTCCATCTCTGCCTCCCCCTGAAGTCCCCACCATCGCAGAAGCCAGTCTTTAGCTAATTTGATTAATTCCACGTGATATCAAGATACTGCTGAGCGCACTGGATACAGCAAAGGCTATGGGCCCCAACAACATGTCGGCTGAAGACTTGTGCTCCAGAACTAGCCGTGCCTCTAGCCAAGCTGTTCCAATACAGCTACAACACTGGCATCTACCTGACAAAGTGGAAAACTGTCCAGGTAGTCCTGTGTATAAATAGGACAAATTCAATCTGGCCAATTACTGGCCCATCAGTCAACTCTCAATCATCAACAAAGTGATAGAAGGTGTCGTCGACATTGCTATCAAGCAGTACTTGCTCACCAATAACCTGCTCACCAATGTTCAATTTGGATTCTGACAGGGCCACTCGGCTCCAGACCTCATTGCAACCTTAGTCAAAACATGAACAAAAGAGCTGAATTCCAGAGGTAAGGTGAAAGAGATTGCCCTTGACATCATTATCCAACAAAAGCTGCTGGCAGAGTGCACATGTGGATGGTAAATGAGGCCAGATTAGGCTGGCCTGTGATGTGCTCCCTGTCTCCTCTCCCTCCCTGCCCCCCGCCCCCCTACAAGCTAGTAACATGTCGACTGACTCATGTGAACTCGATCAGTGACAGTAAGACAATGGGATCATTTTAATCCACCACTCTCCCATCCCGACATCCACAGTCTCGTCCCCACCCTGACTTCCAGGATCTCCCATGTTCTCCAGATTCTCTTTCCCTCCACCATCAACGCCCCCGCCCCCCCCACCCCCTGACAGAAATAGACAAAGATAAACACGGAAAAAAACATCCTGCTTTTCAGTCATCTACTAGCTCATACTGTATGTATAATAAAGTATAGTACCATGTTCCTGCAGCTCTATCTTTTGCCATATCTTTTTAATTTATATCCAATTTTGTGTATCGGGCTTTATTTTCTCCCCACCTATGCTTGTACGGCTGACCCTAATCTATTGCTAAATGGTCCTTTGCAAGTGAGTCAAGTCATAAATCAATGTTTTCCGGTCCAGGAGTACTATTGGTGTCTTGTTTGATGTGATAGACTGGAGGGGAAAGAGTTAATGTTCTAAACAGTAATACTTTTTAAAGCAGAAAGCCGACTAATTTTTTTTTTAAGGATCACCATTGATGAATCTTCATTTATGTCTCATTGTTATGACTGCAATTTTTTGCTACAACGCTGCTTTACAAAAAAACATGTTTAGTGTTTATTCTAATATATTTCTACACATAATCCAAGGTAATTTTTAAATAAGCACATAAGAACATAAGAAATAGGAACAGGAGTAGGCCATATGGCCCCTTGAGCCTGCTCCGTCATTCAATAAGATCATGGCTAATCTGATCATGGATTCAGCTCCACTTCGTTGGTCGCTCCCCATAACTCCTTAGCCGCTTATCGTTTAAGAAACTGTCTATCTCTGTCTTAAATTTATTCAATGTCCCAGCTTCCACAGCTCTCTGAGGCAGCGAATTCCACAGATTTACAACCCTTTGAGGGAAGAAATTTCTCCTTATCTCAGTTTTAAATGAGCGGCCCCTTATTCTAAGGTCATACCCTCTAGTTCTAGTCTCCCCCATCAGTGGAAACATCCTCTCTGCATCCACCTTGTCAAGCCTCCTCATAATCTTATATGTTTCGATAAGATCATCTCTCATTCTTCTGAATTTCAATGAGCCCAACCCCCTCATCTCCAGAATCAACCTAGTGAACCTTCTCTGAACCACCTCCAAAGCAAGTATATCCTTTCGTAAATATGGAAACCAAAACTGCATGCAGTCAGTATTCCAGGGTGTGGCCTCACCAATACCCTGTATAGCTGCAGCAAGACTTCCCTGCTTTTATACTCTATCTCTTTTGCAATATTGGCCTTCTTTATCACTTGCTGTACCTTCATACTATCCTTTTGTGTTTCATCCACAAGTACCCCCAGGTCCCACTGTATTGCAGCACTTCCCAATCTTTCTCCATTTAAATAATAGCTTGCGCTTTGATTTTTTTCTGCCAAAGTGCATGACCTCACACTTTCCAACATTATACTCCATCTGCCAAATTTTTGCCCACTCACTTAGCCTGTCTATGACCTTTTGCAGATTTTTTGTGTACTCCTCACAGATTGCTTTTCCTCCCATCTTTGTATCGTCAGCAAACTTGGCTACGTTACACTCAGTCCCTTCTTCCAAGTCGTTAATATAGATTATAAATAGTTGGGGTCCCAGCACTGATCCCTGCAGCACCCCACTCGTTACTGGTTGCCAACCAAAGAATGAACCATTTATCCCGACTATGTTTTCTGTTAGTTAGCCAATCCTCTAGCCATGCTAATATATTACCCCCAACCCCGTGAACTTTTATGTGGACACTTAAAACATTTTTTAGTTTTGTATTAATGATATGGTGCTCTGATTTTGTATAAAGGTACTTTAGTCAGTTTTCTTTCTAACTTCCTATATTTTGTGGAGTCTATCTTGAAGCTGTTTTGGCTTAGTTCCAATGCATTAATTTTTACTTTCAATCATGGTTGGCTTCCTGTTTTAAGAAATGTCAAATTTAACACACATGCCCACTATCACTTCCCTAATTCACTTAAAGGCTGTTCCAATTACAAGAATGCCCAAATTCTGTTCCCACGAGAAAAAGTGAGCTAGTGCTTGGGCGTATGTACCACTTTTTTCCAGCACTGGTCACATTCACATGGAAACTGTCTACAAAAGATGCAATAGTATAGTGAAATCCTGTAGTGACTTGATTGTCAGTAACCATAGAGTACCCTGGGACTTCTATTATTTGCAAGATCAGCTACAGTACTGATCGACCTTTGTTCTGTATTAGAACCAGGATTGGCTGATTAACATACTGACCATATAACTCATGGCTTCTGATAGTGCTTCTGCATAAAGCCAGTCCCTTGTAAATGCAGCTAGCTCACTGACTAAGGACCTCCTGGCAGACTTTGTTTGACTGGCCACGGTTGAATTTGTTGATTTACCAGCAATGATCCTGTGTGCCTTGATGCTGATCTGGATGTTGGAAACTGGCAGATTATCTGCTTCCTGCGTCTGTGACATTGACTGACTTTCTAGGAGCCAGATATTACAATCTGAGCTGTTAAATGGTTATCTTGTCTTGTCTAAAGATGAGGATTCAGGATGTCAGCAGATAGAGTCTGGTGGTTTGCAGCATGCTTATACCCAGGCTTTTCTGGCATTTCATTTGAGGAATACATTACAATTATATATTTTCATAGAGGCATCCAGGTACCAGAATGACTTACTTTAAACCTTGACTGGACCTAATAGATGTGACAGCTGGTCCAGCCTTTCCACCTTAGCTTCCTATATGATTAGCCACAATAATTATTTGGGACTACTTGGCACAAGCTACTTGGGTGATGATGAGAGATAACAGGATTCCCAGGACGACAAAGTAATTCCTGTTTGTGCAATCCATCCACACTCCAGTTGTGTTCTAAACAAGTGTGGGGCGTCAAGCTAAGATACCTCCTGAGAAAGTGAAAATGTTTTGGATAGATGGGTGGATGGTTAATTGCTGGATGCTATTCCTCAAATGCACTGAGTGAGTAATCTTTATTCATTAATAGACTACCTAAATTAGTGTGCCTGCAGCTGATTATTCCCAAGCCCACATAGAGCATAGCCAAGTCAATGTGGCACAGATATAAACAACTGCAGCAATTTTACAAGCACATGAGAAGTAAAAGGATAATCAAACAAGGGGACCATTTTTGGGCAATATGGGCCATCTTGTACTCGAGAACGAGAGAACAATGCAAATGTTTAATGAGTATTTTGCCTCTGTTTCTGCAGAGAAAAATGAAAGTGGGCTGTAGGAGTAACTGAGTAAGATGTGAAGAACTACTGCTGGAGATATAAAAAAGAAACTATTTTGAAAAAGGTTAATGAAACAAAATGTAACAAAACGACTAGGCCCACATGTCATGCAACCCAGAATTCAGGATGGGAGAGTGGAGGCACTAACCATAATTTGCCAAAGAATCTTTGGAAACATTGAATTCTGCCAAAGGATGAAAACAAATGAAGTGGGGAAAGGGTTAAGACGGGAGATTATAAACCAGGAGATTTTAGGCCAGTTGCTGTTGCTTCGTTTTCAGTACACTTTCAGTCCACAATACAGAATGAAATTAATGAGTACTGAAAAAGGCAATGGCTAATTAGAGACAGAATATAAGAAATAGGAGCAGGAGTAGGCCATTTGACCCCTCGAGCCTGCTCCGCCATTTAATAAGATCATGGCTGATCTGATTATGGGCTCAGCTCCACTTCCCTGCCTGCTCCCCATAACCCTTTATTCCATTATCGCTCAAAAATCTGTCTACGCCTTAAATATGTTCAATGACCCAGCCTCCGCAGCTGTGAGGGGCAGAAAATTCCACAGATTTACAATGCTCTGAGAAAAGAAATTCCTCCTCATCTCAATTTTAAATGGGTGGCCCCTTATTCTGAGACTATGCCCCCTAGTTTTAGTTTCCCCTATGAGTGAAAATATCCTCTCTGCATCTACCTTGTCAAGCCCCCTTGTTATCTTGTATGTTACGATAAGATCACCTCTCATTCTTCTGAACTCCAATGAGTATAGACCCAACTTACTCAACCTATCTTCATAAGTCAACTCCCTCATAGAAACATAGAAAATAGGAGAAGGAGTAGGCCATTCGGCCCTTCAAGCCTGCACCACCATTCAATATGATCATGGCTGATCATTTTTGCAACTTTAGTACCCCAGTCCTGCTTTCTCTCCATACCCCTTGATCCCTTTAGCCATAAGGGCCACATCTAAGTCCCTTTTGAATATATCTAACGAACTGGCCTCAACAACTTCCTGTGGTAGAGAATTCCACAGAATTACAATTCTCTAGTGAAGAAGTATCTCCTCATTGCGGTCCTAAATTGCTTACCCCCTACCCTTAGACTGCGACCCCTGGTTCTGGACTTCCCCAACATCGGGAACATTCTTCCTGCATTTAACCTGTCCAATCCTGTCAGAATTTTATGTTTCTATGAGATCCCCTCTCATTCTTCTAAATTCCAGTGAATATAAGCCTAGGAATCTCCGGAATCAACCTAGTGAACCTTCTCTGAACAGCCTTCAATGCAAGTATATCTTCCCTTAAATACGGAGACCAAAACTGTACATAGTAGTCTAGGTGTGGCTTCACGAATACCCTGTACAGTTGTAGCAGGACTTCTCTGCTTTTATACTCTATCTTGCAATAAAGGCCAACATTCCATTTGCTTTCCTAATTACTTGCTGTACCTGCATACTAACTTTTTGTGTTTCATGCACAAGGACCTCTACTGCAGCACTTCACAATTTTTCTCCATTTAAATTATAATTTGCATTTCTATTTTCCCTACCAAAGTGGATAACCTCACATTTTCCCACATTATAGCCCACTCACTTAGCCTATGTCCCTTTGCAGATTCTTTGTATTCTCCACACAACTTGCTTTCCCACCTATCTTTGTATCATCAGCAAATTTGGCTACATTACACTCGGTCCCGTCATCCAAGTCATTAATATAAATTGTAAATAGTTGAAGCCCCAGCACTGATCCCTGTGGCACCCCACTAGTTACAGTTTGCCAACTGGAATATGACTCATTTATCCCGACTCTGTGTTTTCTGTTAGCTGGCCAATCCTCTATCCATGCTAATATATTACCCCCAACCCAGTGAACTTTTATCTTGTACAGTAACCTTTTATGTGGCACCTTATCGAAAGCTTTCTGGAAATCCAAATACACCACATCCACTGGTTCCCTGTTATCGACCCTGCTCATTACATCCTCGAAGAACTCCAGCAAATTTCTCAAACACGATTTTCCTTTCATAAAACCATGCTGACCCTGCTTGATTGAATTATGTTTCTCCAAATGGCCTGTTACTGCTTCCTTAATAGTGGACTCCAGCATTTTCTCAACGACAGATGTTAGGCTAACCGGTCTATAGTTTTCTGCTTTCTGTCTGCCTCCTTTTTTTAAATAAGGGCGTTACATTTGCACTTTTCCAATCCACTGGGACCTCTCCAGAATCCAGAGAATTTTGGTAGATTATAACCAATGTATCCACTCATCATCATCATAGGCAGTCCTCGAAATCGAGGAAGACTGGCATCCACTCTAAAAGTGAGTTTTTAGGTGACTGAACAGTCCAATATGGGAACCACAGTCTCTGTCACAGGTGGGACAGACAGTCGTTGAAGGAAATGGTGGGTGGGGAGTCTGGCTTGCCACATGCTCCTTCCGCTGCCTGCGCTTGCTTTCTGCATGCTCTCGGCGACGAGGCTCGAGATGCTCAGCGCCCTCCCAGATGCTCTTCCTCCACTTAGGGAAGTCTTTGGCCAGGGTTTGCCAGGTGTCGGTGGGATGTTGCATTTTATCAAGGAGGCTTTGAGGGTGTCCTTGAAACGTTTCCTCTGTCCACTTGGGGCTCGCTTGCCATGTAGGAGTTCCGAGTAGAGCGCTTGCTTTGGGAGTCTTGTGTCAGGCATGCGAACAATGTGGCCCGCGCAACGGAGCTGGTCGAATGTGGCCAGTGCATCGATGCTGGGGATGTTGACCTGATCGAAGACGCTAACATTGGTGCCTCCAGGGGATTTGCAGGATCTTGCGGAGACATCGTTGGTGGTATTTCTCCAGCGATTTGAGGTGTCTTACTGTATATGGTCAACGTCTCTGAGCCATGCTGACTTGGTCTTTATTGCAAAGGGGATGGAGTATAAAAGCAGGGAAGTCTTGCTACAGCTATATAAAGTATTGGTGAGGCCACACCTGGAATACTGCGTGCAGTTTTGGTTTCCATATTTACGAAAGGATATACTTGCTTTGGAGGCAGTTCAGAGAAGGTTCACTAGGTTGATTCCGGGGATGAGGGGGTTGACTTATGAGGAAAGGTTGAGTAGGTTGGCCCTCTACTCATTGGAATTCACCTGTGACAGAGTCTATGGTTCCCATGTTGGACTGCTCCACGATGACTTGCAAGCCAACGGATGCACCACAGACCCAATGCATCCACTATCTCTGCAGCCACTTCTTGATGTCTTGACCGTCAGAATTAATTTGTAACAAGCAGATTGTGCTCGATTAATAACATTTTTGAGAATCATTGATTGTGTAGATAAAGGGAATGCAGTGAATATTGTATGTTTTAATTTTTAGAAGGAGTTTGGTAAGATGACACATGAGATACTTATTACAAAAAATTAAGGCACGTGGTAGCTGTATGGATAGAGAATTGGCTACGGATAGAAACCACGGGGTGAGGAGAATGGATGTTTTCCGGATTAGTGGGATGGGAGTAATAGTGGTGTGCTCCAGCGATCTGTGCAAGGGCGTTTATTATCCATTTCTATAAATGATTGGGATGTAAGCACAAGCGAAATGATATTGAAGTTACCTGTTGCCAGATTACGGGATAATGCAAACTGAGGAAAATGTAGGAAGGTATTAGAAGGGTTAGCAGAGTAAGATACATGACAAAATATAGTTTAATGTAGAGAAATGTACGTTTTGGGGAAAAAAACAATAAAAAGTAGAATAAGGTGTTTAAAAGTGGAGGAGCAAATAGCTCTAGGGTTGCAGATGCGTAAATCTTTAACGTTGGGAGCACAGATAAAAAAATACCTTGAAAATGGCAAATGAGACTCTGGCTTTTATAGAAAGAGCCCTGGAGTAAAAACATAGAAAATAGGAGCAGTAATAGGCCATTCAGCCCTTCGAGCCTGCACCGCCATGGCTGCTCCTCTATCTCAACACCATATTCCTGCTTTCTCCCCATACCCCTTGATGCCCTTTGTGCCTAGAAATCTATCTATCTCCTTCTTAAATATATTCAGTGACTTGGCCTCCACAGCCTTCTGTGGTAGAGAATTCCACAGGTTCACCACCCTCTGAGTGAAGAAATTTCTCCTCATCTCAGTCCTAAATTTCCAACCCAGTGTCCTGAGAATATGACCCCTTGATCTAGACTTCTCAGCCAGGGGAAACATCCTCCCTGCATCCAGTCTGTCCAGCCCCGTCAGAATTTTACATGTTTCAATGAGAGCCCCTCTCATTCTTCTAAACTCCAGTGAGTACAGGCCGAGTTGACCCAATCTCTCCTCATGTGACAGTCCTGCTATCCCAGGATTCAGTCTGGTGAACCTTCGTTGCACTCCCTCTATGGCAAGTATATCCTTAGGTAACAAGACCAAAACCGCACACAATACTCCAGATGTGGTCTCACCAAGGCCCTGCATAATTGTAGGAAGACATCCTTGCTCCTGTATTCAAATCCTCTTGCAATGAAGGCCAACATACCATTTGCCTTCCTAACTGCTTGCTGCAGCTGCATGTTTGCTTTCAATGATTGGTGTACAAGGACACCCAGGTCCCTTTGTACATCGACATTTCCCAAGCTATCACCATTTAAATAATACGTTATCTTTATATTTTTCCTACCAAAGTGGATAACTTTACATTTATCCACGTTATACTGCATCTGCTATGTGTTTGCCCACTCACTTAACCTATCTAAATCGCCTTGCAGCGTCTTTGCATCCTCCTCACAACTCTCAATTCCACCTAGTTTTGTGTCGTCAGTAAATTTGGTTCCCTCATCCAAATCATTTTTATATATTGTATATATTATATATATATTATATTTATTATATATTATATATATAAAAATGATTTGGATGAGGGAACCAAATTTACTGACGACACAAAACTAGGTGGGATTGAGAGATTTTTATTATATATATTGAATTTTTATTATATATTTATTATATATATTATATATAAAAATTATATATATATATAATATATATAATATATATATATAATATATATAATATATATAAATATATATAAATATATAATATATATAATATATATAAATATATAATATATAATATATAAATATAAAATAAATATATATAAATATATATATTGGGGCCCAAGCACTGATCCCTGTGGTACAACACTAATCACTGCCTGCCACCCTGAAAAAACCCCGTTTATTCCTACTCTCTGTTTCCTGTCAGTTAAATAATTTTCAATCCATGCCAGTATATTACCCCCAATCCTATGTGCTTTAAATTTGCACACTAATCTCTTGTGTGGGACTTTATTGAAGACCGTCTGAAAATCCAAATATACTACATCCACTGGTTCTCCCTTATCTATTCTATCAGTTACATCCTCAAAAAACTCCAGTAGGTTTGACAAACACGATTTTCCTTTCATAAATCCTTGTTGACTTTGTCTAATCTCGTTGATATTTTCTAAGTGTCTCGTTATCACGTCCTTTATCAAGGGGTATGGCGAGAAAGCAGGAATGGGGTACTGAAGTTGAATGTTCAGCCATGAACTCATTGAATGGCGGTGCAGGCTAGAAGGGCCGAATGGCCTACTCCTGCACCTATTTTCTATGTTTCTATGTTTCTATAATAGACTCTAGCATTTTCCCTACTACTGATACGCTAACTGTAGTTCCCTGTTTTCTCTCTCCTTTTTTTAAATAGTGGGGTTACATTTGCCACCCTTCAATCTGCAGGAACTGTTCCATAATCTAGAATTTTGGAAGATGACAACCAATGCATCCACTGTTTCCATGGCTACATCTGGGATGCAGATTATCAGACCGTGGAGATTTATCGGTTCTGACGGGGTTAGACAGGTTAGATGCAGGAAGAATGTTCCCAATGTTGGGGAAGTCCAGAACCAGGGGTCACAGTCTAAGGATAAGGGGTAAGCCATTTAGGACCGAGATGCGGAGGAACTTCTTCACCCAGAGAGTGGTGAACCTGTGGAATTCTCTACCACAGAAAGTTATTGAGGCCAATTCACTAAATATATTCAAAAAGGAGTTAGATGAGGTCCTTACTGCTAGGGGGATCAAGGGGTATGGCGAGAAAGCAGGAATGGGGTACTGAAGTTGAATGTTCAGCCATGAACTCATTGAATGGCGGTGCAGGCTAGAAGGGCCGAATGGCCTACTCCTGCACCTATTTTCTATGTTTCTATGTTTCTATAATAGACTCTAGCATTTTCCCTACTACTGATACGCTAACTGTAGTTCCCTGTTTTCTCTCTCCTTTTTTTAAATAGTGGGGTTACATTTGCCACCCTTCAATCTGCAGGAACTGTTCCATAATCTAGAATTTTGGAAGATGACAACCAATGCATCCACTGTTTCCATGGCTACATCTGGGATGCAGATTATCAGACCGTGGAGATTTATCGGTTCTCAGTCCCATTAGTTTTTGCAGCACTATTTTCTTACTAATAATCATTTCCTTTAATTCCTCTTGCTCACTAGACCATGGGTTCCCTAGCATTTCTAGGACGTTATTTGTGTCCTCTTCCGTGAAGACAGAACTCAAATATTTATTTAATTGTTCTGCCATTTCCTTGTTCCCCATTATAAATTCTCCCATTTCTGACTGAAAAGGACCTACATCTGTCTTCACTAATCTTTTTCTTTTTACATACTTGTAGAAACTTTTGCAGTCGGTTTTTATGTTCCTTGCAAGTTTACTCTCATTCTCTATTTTTTCCCTCTTAATCCATCTCTTGGTCCTTTTTTGCTGAATTCTAAACTGCTCCAAATCCTCAAGCTTGCTACATTTTCTGGCAACTTTGTATGACTTCTCTTTGGATCTAATACTATCATTAATTTCTTTTGTTAGCCATGGTTGGGCCATTTTTCCTTTTGCGTTTTTGCGCCAAAACGGAATATATAACTGTTGCAATTCATGCATTCGTTCCTTAAATGTTAACCATTGCCTATCCGCCATTATGCCTTTTAAAGAATCTTCGCAATCATAGCCAATTCATTCCTCATACCTTTGTAGTTTCCCTTGTTTAGATTTAGAACCCTAGTTTCGGATTGGACGACTTCACTTCCCATCTTAATAAAGAATTCAATCATTTTATAGTCACACTTCCCTAAAGGACCCCGCACAATAATACTATTAAGACCGTTTTGGGTACTGTTGGGGGAGATGACTTATCAGGGGAAGGCAGCAGCAGCAGCCAAGTTCATGGCACCATGGGTGGCTCTGCTGCACAGGAAGGCAGGAAAAAGAGTGGGAGAGCAATAGTGATAGGGGATTCTATTGTAAGGGGAACAGATAGGTGTTTCTGCGGCCGCAAACGAGACTCCAGGATGGTATGTTGCCTCCCTGGTGCAAGGGTCAAGGATGTCTCGGAGTGGCTGCAGCGCATTCTGGAGGGGGAGGGGGAACAGTTAGTTGTCGTGGTACATATAGGTACCAACGATATAGGTAAAAAACGGGATGAGGTCCTACAAGCTGAATTTAGGGAGCGAGGAGTTAAATTAAAAAGTAGGACCTCAAAGGTATTAATCTCAGGATTGCTACCAGTGCCACATGCTAGTCAGAGTAGGAATTGCAGGATAGTTCAGATGAATACGTGGCTTGAGGAATGGTGGAAGGAGGAGGGATTCAAATTCCTGAGGCATTGGAACCAGTTCTGGGGGAGGTGGGACCAGTACAAACAGGACGGTCTGCACCTGGGCAGGACCGGAACCAATGTCCTAGGGGGAGTGTTTGCTAGTGCTGTTGGGGAGGGGTTAAACTAATATGGCAGGGGGATGGGAACCTATGCAGAGAGGCAGAGGAAAGTAAAAAGGGGGCGGAAGGAGAAAAGCAAGAGGAGGGCAGATAAATCAAGGGCAAAAATCAAAAAGGACCACATTACAACATAATTCTAAAAGGACAAAGAGTGTTAAAAAAACAAGCCTGAAGTCTCTTGAGTCTCAATGCGAGGAGCATTCGTAATAAGGTGGATGAATTAACTGCGCAGATAGCTGTTAAAGGATATGATGTAATTGGTATTACGGAGACATGGCTCCAGGGTAACCAAGGCTGGCAACTCAACATCCAGGGGTATTCAATATTCAGGAAGGATAGACAGGAAGGAAAAGGAGATGGGGTAGCGTTAACGGTTAAAAAGGAGGTTAACGCAATAGTAAGGTAGGACATTAGCTTGGATGATGTGGATTCTATATGGGTAGAGCTGCAAAACACCAAAGGGCAGAAAACGTTAGTTGGAGTTGTGTACAGACCACTAAACAGTAGTAGGAAGGTTGGGGATGGCATCAAACAGGAAATTAGGGACGCATGCAATAAGAGTACAGCAGTTATCATGGGTGACTTTAACTTACATATTGATTAGGCTAACCAAACTGGTAGAAATACTGTGGAGGAGGATTTCTTGGAGTGTATAAGGGATGGTTTTCGAGACCAATATATCAAGGAACCAACTAGAAAGCAGGCCATCCTAGACTAGGTCTTGTGTAACGAGAAAGGATTAATTAGCAATCTGGTCATGCGTGGCCCTTTGGGGAAGAGTGACCATATGATGGTGGAATTCTTCATTAAGATAGAGAGCGACACAGTTAATTCAGAGACTAGGGTCCTGAATTTAAAGAAAGGAAACTTCAATGGTATGAGGCGTGATTTGGGTAGGATAGACTGGGGAATGATCCTGAAAGGATTGACGGTGGATAGGCAATGGCAGATATTTAAAGATCATTTGGATGAATTACAACTATTGTACATCACTGTCTGGCGTAAAAATAAAACAGGAAAGGTGGCTCAGCCGTGGCTAACAAGGGAAATTAGGGATAGTGTTAAATCCAAGGAAGAGGCATATAAATTGGCCAGAAAAAGCAGCAAACCTGAGGACTGGGAGAGATTTAGAATTCAGCAGAGGAGAACAAAGGGTTTAATTAGGAGGGGGGAAATAGAGTATGAGAGTAAGCTTGCAGGGAACATAAAAACTGACTGCAATCGCTTCTATAGATATGTGAAGAGAAAAAGATTAGTGAAGACTAATGTAGGTCCCTTGCAGTCAGAATCAGGTGAATTCATAATGGGGAACAAGGAAATGGCAGACCAATTGAACAAATACTTTGGTTCTGTCTTCATTAAGGAAGACGCGAATAACCTCCTGAAAATACTCGGGGACTGAGGGTCTAGCGGGAAGTAGGAACTGAGAGAAATCCTTATTAGTCAGGAAATGGTGTTAGGGAAACTGATGGGACTGAAGGCCGTTAAATCCCCAGGGCCTGATAGTCTGCATCCCAGAGTACTTAAGGAAGTGACCCTAGAAATAGTAGATGCATTGGTGGTCATTTTCCAACATTCCATGGAGTCTGGATCAGTACCTATGGATTGAAGGGTAACTAATGTAACCCCACTTTTTTAAAAAAACGATGGAGAGAGAAAACGGAATTATAGACCGGTTAGCCTGACATTGGTGGTGGGGAAAATGCTGGAATCCGTTATTAAAAATGTAATAGCAGCGCATTTGGAAAGCAGTGACAGGATCGGTCCAAGTCAGCATTGATTTATGAAAGGGAAACCATGCTTGACAAATCTTTTAGAATTTTTTGAGGATGTAACGAGTAGAGTGGATAAGGGAGAACCAGTGGATGTAGTGTATTTGGACTTTCAAAAGGCTTTCGACAAGGTCCCACACAAGAGATAAGTGTGCAAAATTAAGGCACGTAGTATTGCGGGTAATTATTGACATGGATAGAGAACTGGTTGGCTGACGGGAAGCAAAGAGTAGGAATAAACAAGTCCTTTTCAGAATGGCAGGCAGTGACTAGTGGGGTGCCACAAGGTTCAGTGCTGGGACCCCAGCTATTTACAATGCACATTAATGATTTAGATGAAGGAATTGAATGTAATATCTCCAAATTTGCAGATGATACTAAGCTGGGTGGCAGTGTGAGCTGTGAGGAGGATGCTAAGAGGCTGCAGGGTGACTTGGACAGGTTCGGTGCATGGGCAAATGCATGGCAGATGCAGTATAATGTGGGTAAATGTGAGGTTATCCACTTTGATGGCAAAAGCATGAAGACAGAATATTATCTGAATGATGACAGATTAGGAAAAGGGGAGATGCAACGAGACCTGGGTGTCATGGTACATCAGTCATTGAAGTTTGGCATGCAAGTACACCAGGCGGTGAAAAAGGCAAATGGCATGTTGGCCTTCATAGCTAGAGGATTTGAGTATCAGAGCAGAGTGGTCTTACTGCAGTTGTACAGATCCTTGGTGAGGCCACACATGGAATATTGTGTTCAGTATTGGTATCCTAATCTGAGGAAGGACGTTCTTGCTATTGAGGGAGTACAGCAAAGCTTCACCAGATTGATTCCTGGGATGGCAGGACTGACATATGAGAGACTGGATCAATTGGGCTTGTATCCACTGGAGTTTAGAAGAATGAGAGGGGCTCTCATAGAAACATATAAAATTCTGAAGGGATTGGACAGCTTAGAGGCAGGAAGAATGTTCCCGTTGCTAGGGAGTTCCAGATCCAGGGGTCACAGTCTAAGAATAAGGGGTAAGCCATTTTGGACCGAGATGAGGAGAAACTTCTTCACTCAGAGTGGTTAACCTGTGGAATTCTCTACCGCAGAAAGTTGTTGAGGCCAGTTCTTTAGATATATTCAAAAGGGAGTTAGAAATGGCCCTTACGGCCAAAGGGATCAAGGGGTATGGAGAGAAAGCAGGAACGGGGTACTGAGGTTGAATGATCAGCCATGCTCTTATTGAATGGTATGCAGGCTCGAAGGGCCGAATGGCCTGCTCCTGCACCTAATTTCTATATTTCTGATTCTAGATGCAGAGAGGATGATTCCCCTCGTGGGGGAATCTAGAACGAGACGGCATAGTCTCAGAATAAGTGGTCGCCCATTTAAAACGGAAATGAGGAAGAATTTCTTATCTCCAAGTTTGCAGATGATACTAAGCTGGGTGGCAGTTTGAGCTGTGAGGAGGATGCTAAGAGGCTGCATGGTGGCTTGGACAGGTTAGGTGAATGGACAAATGCATGGCAGATGCAGTATAATGTGGATAAATGTGAGGTTATCCACTTTGGTGGCAAAAACAGGAAGGCAGATTATTATCTGAATGGTGACAGATTAGTAAAAGGGGAGGTGCAACGAGACCTGGGTGTCATGGTACATCAGTCGCTGAAGGTCGGCATGCAGGTACAGCACGCAGTAAAGAAAGCAAATGGCATGCTGGCCTTCATAGCGAGAGGATTTGAGTATAGGAGCAGGGAGGTCTTACTGCAGTTTTACAGGGCCTTGATGAGACCACACCTTGAGTATTGTGTGCAGTTTTGGTCTCCTAATCTGAGGAAGGATGTGCTTGCTATTGAGGGAGTGCAGCAAAGGTTCACCAGACTAATTCCCGGGATGGCAGTACTGACATATGAAGAAAGACTGGATCGGCTAGGCTTATACTCACTGGAATTTAGAAGAACGAGAGGGGATCTCATAGAAACATATAAAATATTGACGGGACTGGACAGGTTAGATGCAGGAAGAATGTTCCCGATGTTGGGGAAGTCCAGAAGCGGGATCACAGTCTAAGGATAAGGGGCAAGTCATATAGGACCGAGATGAGGAGAAACGTTTTCACCCAGAGAGTGGTGAACCTGTGGAATTCTCTACCACAAAAAGTTGTTGAGTCCAGTTCATTGGATATATTCAAGAGGGAGTTGGATGTGGCCCTTATGGCTAATGGGATCAGAGGGTATGCAGAGAAGGCGGGAGTGGGGTACTGAAGTTGCATGATCAGCCATGATCATATTGAATGGCGGTGCAGGCTCGAAAGGCCGAATGGCCTTCTGCACCTATTTTCTATGTTTCTATGTCTATGTTTAACCTCTTCTCATTGCACAATACCCAATCTAGGATAGCCTTTCCCTAGTAGGCTCCTCAACGTACTGGTCTAAAAAACCCTCTCGTACACACTCCAGGAATTCATCCTCCACAGTATTATTATTTATTTGGTTTGGCCAGTCTATATGTAGATTAAAGTCACCTACGATTACTGTACCCTTGTTACATGCAACTCTAATTTCCTGTTTGATGCTGTCCCCTACATTACCACTACTGTTTGGAGGCCTATAGACAACTCCCACCAATGTTTTCTGCCCCTTGGTGCTCCTTAGCTCCACCCAGATTGATTCTACATCTTGATTTTCTGAGCCAATATCGTTTCTCACTATTGCTTTGATTTCATCCTTTACTAACAATGCCACACCACCCCCTTTTCCTTTTTGCCTGTCCTTCCTAAATATCGAATATCCTTGGGTATTCAGTTCCCAACCCTGGTCACCCTGCAATCATGTCTCTAATTGCAACTATATTGAATATAAAAGTGAGGAAGTGATGCTGAATTTGTACAAGACCTTGTTTGTTTGAGTTACACTTGGATTATTGCTTGCAATTTCGGGCACCAATTGTAGGGTGAATATTACAACCATGGACAGTATATGGCAAAATTTCACTAGAATCAAAGCAGGAACAGGCATTATAAAGGTTGAAAAAATGTTGACTTTTTCACGAAAACAGAAGGTTGGGTGTTCTAAAAGATACTTTCAAAATTATGAATGGCTTTACAAACCTATGAAAAATGACGGCTAGTAAAAGACCTTCTGGCCCATCCAGCCTGTCCTGCACAAATGTGATGTCTCATGCATCCACCATGTAATCTCCTGGGAGAGGCAAAATTTGGCCAATTAGGAAAAAAATCTGGAAAATTCCTCTCTGACCCCTTAGGCAACTAGTCCAGCAGACAACCCTGGCTCTGATTAGTGTTATACAGTACCTACCTTTTGTATGTGGTGATCTCTGCCTTAGCTAGAAACCGGGCCACCTCTGGCTTGAAGGAAATCAGCAAATTAGTTCTCACCACATGAGCCAGCAGCCTGTTCCACATATATACTATTCTCTGAAAAAGAACTAAAATCTAACCTAGTTCTGCCTTTGTAACTTGAGATTGTGACGACCTGGTCCTACCTAACCTATTTAATTGAAACAAACTGTACACAAAATATAGTCCTTTCATTGAGCTGAATTTTCCTCTTTGCTGATTTTTGGCGGCCGATTTTTTTTTGGCCTCCGATTGCACCCAAAAAAAGATGCAACTTTCACCAAAGTAAAATTTCATTTTGGCGCTGCGGTACCCGAAGTTAAGTCTGGGGGTGGAGCTTCCAGTGCGCATCAAAAAGTCTGTGAGCATACGCCGGGAAAAAAAAAATCACTTTTGCCATGTGACGGGTGTGCCTGCTCATCCACAGTAAAGTTCCTGGTCTGGATCAAGAGTTTATGAGAAACCATTTAGATCAGTGCTGGATCTGGATATTTAAATTTTAGCTGCAAAAGATGGATCCAGGGGAAGGGGGAAGGGCCACGAGATTTCTAGCAGAAGAAATTGAGCCCCTGATAGACATTATTGAGAGGAGATGGGATGTGCTTGAGAACAAAGGAAGAATGGGACAAAAGAAATTGAAACCATCTCTACTAGCAAAACTCTAGGACCAAGTTGCAGAAGAGTTTTATGCAGTGGCCATGACCCCGAGAAGCGGCATGCAGATCAAAAAGAAATGGCAGGACCTTGTCCAAGCAGTTACTGTAAGAAATATTTTTATTTATGCACTGCAATTACATTTGTAAATGTGACTAATATGTGTGTATGTCTGTGTGGCCACCACAGCAGAAGGACCCACTCTTTACGAAGTTCTGTTTTCAGCTTTGCAGAGGAAGGTGTCACAGATCAACCGAGAAAGGTCAAAAACTGGAGGGGGTGCGCCAAGTAGGCTTCAACTAACAGCCGTGGAACAGAGGATCGCTGATATGATTAAATCTCGCATGAGAAGATCAACCACCTCTGTGGACGCTGGGCCCAGGTTACCGAGAGATGGTAAGTCCTGCAAATTGCACAGTCTGGGTTGGCATCGTGGTCTTTGAAAAGAGCCTGCAGTGTGTGTCTCGTGTACTCATGCCACCCTGGCCCCTCTGCCCCTCTCCCCTGCTGCTATCCAACATCTGCTCTGTTATGTTTTGCAGATGTTGCGCATCAGGAAGAGACAGAAGCTGAAGCAGAGCATGATCAGGAAGTTGTCAGTTCAGATATTCTTCAAGATCAAGATCATGATGAGGATGAGCTGGAGAATGAAGGGCAGCAGGAAGACCCCAATACTGAGATGGTTACATTGGAATTGGAGCCAAGGGTGCCAAGCCCTTTGCTGAGCGATGCAGCCGACGTGACATTTCATGGTGTACAGTCTGAGGCTGCGGGTCCCAGTGGGTTGTAGCAAGCCACACCTGGGAGACGGCTGAGGAGGATGGGAAGGAGAGCTCAACCTGAAATGCAGGATACAGGGGACATAGGACAGCTCATGGGAATAGTGGGGAGAGCATTGAGCTAACGAGATCGCTCCTGGTGAGGGTAGAATTAGCAGACTGTCAGTAGAAGTAGCAATGCTGTCTGGAGGAATGGGAGCACTGTCGGGGCAGATGAGGAGGGGATGTCGGCGATTAGGGAGGGAATGTTGGAGGCAGCTGATGCAGTGTCGGTACAGATTAGGGAGGGAATGTCGGAGATAGCTGCTCCAATAAGTGGACACACCCAGGCTGTCATTGCCCAACAGCTAGTGCCAGCTTCAACTGACACTCACGTTCCAATCCCCAGACCAACCTCAGGTAGTGTGCCGCGGATTGAGCCACAGGCTGAAGAAGAGTCCGAAGAGGAACCCGGGCCTTCCACAATGCTGTCTGCTAGGTCTGTCCCTCTCCAACCCCACCAACAACAAATGGGCCTTCACACAGAAAACAGAAAAAAATCTTGGTCAGGGGGAGGAAGCAGAAGTCTGTGACAACAGGTCGGGTTAGAGGCAACAAGAGGGGCACACAGCACTAAGGTCTTTGAATAAGGGGGAAGAGAGATGGCTAATACTAGAGTTTGTTTGTTGCTACTTCTTGTTGTTTTCTTCATTGAAAAGTTTAAAGTTTGATACAAATTTTTTTATTAAAGTTAAGTACAACTGTACAAACGTTTAATAAACCAAATTATTTTTAAAATAATCCTGCACATTATTTTTTGAATTAAAGCAACATAAACCAACACAACATTACGTACATTATGTATGTTATTTTCCCAGACTAATGAGTGCAAAGAGTCAACACTGTCGGGCCATTTAGCCTTCAGGCAGCAAAGCGATCACAGATTAGCTGCTGACACAAGTCTCCAGCTAAGGCTTCAGGTGCATGAGGCAGCCTCCTCCGCTGTCGTCCTGCGGGTTGAGGTTGTGGCATAGGTTCGTCCTCCTCATCAGCCTCATCAGCCTCCTCCTCCTCCTCCTCCCCACACCGCCTTCTCCCCTCAGGAGGATCTTCAATGTCCAATACCTGTCTCCTCATGATGGCCAAGTTGTGCAGCATGCAGCACACGACAGTGAACTGACCGACGTGGCAAGGGGCCTATTGCAGGTAGCCTCCAGAGTGGTCCAGCGTGAAACGCTGCTTCAGTATGCCAGTTGTCCGCCCTATGATGCTCCATGTCATTATGTGCGACATGTTGTACCGACGCTCTGGCTCAGTGCAGAGATTGCGTAGGGGGTTCATAAGCCAGATGGTGAGCCCGTACTCTTTGTCCCCGAGCAACCAGCTGTGCCCTTCTGGCAGCTCCTGAAACATCGTAGATATAATGCTCTCATGTAGGATGAAAGCATCATGGATGCTACCTGAATATTTGGTATCCACTGCCATAATCCAATGCATATCGTCGCAGGCAAGCTGGACATTTAGGGAGTGAAACCCTTTCCTGTTGCGATAAACCTCGGAATCATCCAAAGGTGTGCTCAAGGCAATGTGGGTACAGTCAATCGCACCCTGTACCTTGGGGAAGCCAGAAGTTCTGGAGGACCCCACAGCCCTGTCTCGCATTACCTGCGTGGTCATAGGGAAATTGATGAACTGGTCCCTTTTGTGCAACAGTCACCTGTCGAATGCAACAATGTGTGGCGTGCTGCGAGATGCAGCATATGTCCCCAGTTGCTGCTTGAAATGAGCCAGAAACATGGAAGGCAAGTGCTGCAGTGACTTTCACTTCCACAGATAGGGCAGTCCTCCTGCCACTTCTTGGATGCATGTTTGCCCTGATTAACTGGCAGATCTCTGTGATGACCTTCTTTCTAAATCGCAGTCTGCCTCACTCAAGTGTAGGTATGAATGCCTGCCCCTCTAGATTCGATCAAGGTATAGTCTCCTCCCCATCAATCCCTGAGCGATCTGGTTTCTGCGATGTTGGCGTCATATTATCCATCGCCTCTGGCATGCATGCAAATTAACCTTATGACATGAGGCATAGTCAGAGTTGCACCCGTAATTATTATTATTTTTGTTCTTGTTATTGTGAGACAGTACTTACTGAAGCACACACACCTTTGCTGGGTGACGCCCTAGTAGAACGGACCACACCCTGGTTTGCGCATGCACAACACTAGGCTCTGTCTCTATGGAGATGCGAGATCCAACACCGCCTCCAGTGTGCCAGTGCAGCCTTCGGCCGCCTGAGGAAAAGGGTATTTGAAGACCTGGCCCTCAAAACTGCCACCAAACTCATGGTCCACAGAGCTGTAATAATACCCACCCTCCTGTATGGCTCAGAAACTTGGACCATGTACAGTAGACACCTCAAGTCGCTGGAGAAATACCACCAACTATGTCTCCGCAAGAACCTACAAATCCCCTGGGAGGACCGGCGCACCAACATTAGCGTCCTCGACTAGGTCAACATCCCCAGCATCAAAGCACTGACCACGCTTGATCAGCTCTGCTGGGCATGCCACATAGTTCACACGCCAGACACGAGATTCCCAAAGCAAGCGCTCTACTTGGAACTCCTTCAAGGCAAACGAGCCAAAGGTGGGCAGCGGAAACATTACAAGGACACCCTCAAAACCTCTCTGATAAAGTGCAATATCCCCACTAACACCTGGGAAACCGTGGCCAAAGACCGCCCGAAGTGGAGGAAGCGCATCCGGGAGGGCGCTGAGCACCTCGAGTCTCGTCGCCGAGAGCGTGCAGAAATCACGCGGAAAGAGCGTGCAGCAAACCAGTCCCACCCACCCCTTCCCCCAGCGACTATCTGCCCCACCTGTGACAGAGACTGTGGTTCTCGTATTGGACTGTTCAGCCACCTAAGAACTCATGTTAAGAGTGAAAGCAAATCTTCCTCGATTCCGAGGGACTGCCTATGATGATTGTCTCGATGGAGATGCGATGCACAGTGATTTATGGCACTTTAATTATAACTTTTGCCGAAATGCGTATGTTTGCTGCTGTGGAGTGCCGGCCGGCAGGATCGGTCCCTCAGCCAGACAGAAACACGGGATCGGCACTCAGGTTGGAAAGAAACCCGGCGGGGAGTGGGTGGGGTGGGGGTGTGGAATCCAAGCGCCGTGCTCCTGTGCTTGTGTCTGGCCAAGGGAGCGATCCTGCCGCTGCCCAGCCGGCACTCCTCCGACCCATGCCTAGTGCCCTGTGTGCAGAGTTTTGTGGTGGGGTGGAGTTGCAATTTGCTAGATTGGTGGCCTGACCAAGGTCTTGTACAAAGACAAAATAGTATGCTTTGTTTTATAGTGTATTGTCCTGTAAATAGAACTTAGCCCCTATTTGCCCAGTATTGGTCATAAACCTTAAGAGATCTATGCACTAAACCACCCAGATCTCTTTCTTTCTACACTGGCTTGAGTTCTTTTCCTTGAAGGGAGTATGTATATTCAGCATTTGTCCTGCCCACATCCATAATACTGCACTTTTCTAAGTTAAACATTTGCCAGTCAGTGGCCTAACCCCCCAGCACATCAAGATCTGCTTGAAGAATTGAACATCGCCCACATATCTTGGGAGTATCTGCAAACTTGCCCCAACACCTACATCTAGATCATGAATGAAAATAGTAAAAAGCAACAGTTCTAGAAGGGGTAAATTACGAGTTTGCTTCCACAGATTGGTGAATTGGGTACAGGGGGCACTGAATATATTTTGGCACAGGTAGCTATGGGGACACTGACTATAAGATTTCAAATGGATTTGGATAAGTATTTGAGAAGAGAGAATATAAAAGGATATAGGGAAAGGGCAGGCAAATGGGGTTACAGTAGAGATTGCCAGTTGAAAATCGAGCACAGCTGCAATGGCCTATAAGGCGATCTTTGCTGCAGTTTCACTAGTTCTATAATTGACAGGATGATCAGTAAAGAGGTCCAACTGTAACAGCTCAGGAATCATTCTCTGCAGGTTTTCCTGTGAATTTCTGCCCTTCCACCTACGCTTCAGAAATGCTATAAACATTATTCTTTGCAAAGGAGAATCTGCTTGTTGAGCACGTTGAATTTGTCTTAAATAATTATAAGCATGGAACCCAAAAGCCCAGTTTGTCAAAAACTTAGTTTTAAAGTAAGCATGACTAGGAGAGTATCATTCTTTTTGCATTAATGCAGGATTTGTCCCAGGAGTCAAAAGAACCAGGCAGCATATACCTAAGAAATAGCTTCTTGCCACCTTTTCTGCCTTGCAGATGAGTGATTCAAACTGGAATATCGTTCCACAGGCTCTTCCAGTTTCCAGTATCTCACCTACTCTTTATACGTGAGCCTAGATATTATTGGTGGCTTATATGGTAGTGCCAGCCATGGCTTAGTTGATAGCACTCTCACCTCTGAGTCAGAAGGTTGTGAGTTCAAGTCCCACTCCAGAGGCTTGAGCACATAAATCTAGGCTGACAGACCAATGCAGTAATAAGCGACTGCTGCATTGTTGGAGGTAGTGTCTTTCGGATGAGACATTAAACCGAGGCTCCGTCTGCTCTCTCAGGTGGACGTAAAAAGATCCCATGGCACTATTTTGAAGAAGAGGGGAGTTATCCCTAGTGTCCTGGTCAATATTTATCCCAATCAACATAACAGAAACAGATTATCTGATCAATATCACATTGCTGTTTGTGGGAGCTTGCTGTACACAAATTAGCTGCCGCGTTTCCTACATTACAACAGTAACAACACTTCAAAAGTACTTCATTGGCTTTAAAGTGCTTTGGGATGTCCTGAGATTGTGAAAGAGTCTATATAAATGCAAGTCTTTTTTTTCTTTCATCATAGCCCAATCCTTTCTACATACGTGCACTTTTCCAGCAGGCGTTACTGGATAGCAATTGATCAAGAAATCTTTATTTTTTTCCCCACCTCTAGCCTGTGGGCATGGAGGTCAATTGTAGTGACCTGCCATTTTCGCAACTCAGCAAAGGTCAAAGATTGAACTTGGAAAATGAACAATAGCTATAAATTGAACATTTATAGTGGGAAAGAGGTCACAATTTCTGTGTTCCACTGGTTGGGACAGTAAAAAGGCACACAAGGTACTAGGCTACATTAGAAGATAGATATTTACTATTTACTACGTCCCTACAATGTGTGATGGATATGGAATGATGCAGAAAGCTTATCTATTTGGTAGGATTGTCTTCATTCTTTAATTCCTTTGCAACCTTCACACATCAAGATCCCACCTATTTGTCTCTGCAAGAGTAGATTTTGGGGGGGGGGGGGAATGGGGCGGGGGGAATTTGGGGGAAGAGTATAGTGCTAAGTGGGTAGTCTGTTTCAGTTTAGCTTCACATCAGAATAAACTGATGTAGTGCTGCAGGTCCTGGGCTCCATCTAATGGAGAAGTAGGAGACCATGTGTGGCACAGCCTATCTGCAATATCATTATGGGCTAGAATTTCCCCAAAGCCAGCCAGCGCCCGATTGCCGCCCAAAAAACCGCTAAGGCTGGGAAGATTATCGGCGGCAAAAAATTCCTGAAATTTTTTTTTTTAAATCCGCCCAGCGAAAAATATAGGCGTAAAAGTGCAATTTCAGCTAGATTGGGCGGTGCCCAAAGAAAATGGCCGATAAATTAAAAAAATTGTAAGAATTTACCCCGAGGCTGCGGGTTGGGCCGAACATGAGAAAAAGAATAAAAATAATTTTTTAAAAAACCTAACTAAAAATCAAAAAACATTCCCAACACACTTTTAAATTAAATCACCCGAACAGATTTTGAAAAGAAATAGTAAAAAACCAATCGCTTTTCTTTTTCTTGCAGACCTACTTACCTACCACCCAGTTCTGCTGATCCTCGTGGGCATTTAAAACATTTTTGTTTTCATACTTACCTACGGGTCCCCGCTGAGCCAAAAATCGTGCCAGGGCGATCTGTGGATGGTGCATGCCGGCGGTCCGATCCCCAGCGGGACTTCGAATCGCCGGCGTGCCTCAGCTGGGGAATTTTTCGCCGACCCGGTTCTCGCCCAAAATGGCCAATGCCGCCAAGAAACTGGGCAGTGAACCAGTGCAAATGACATTTACATAATGGTGGTCAATATGTGGTTTCTCCAGAATCTATCAAGTGATCTACACTTGTATGGTACATGAAGGGTGGTTACCATTTGAAGAATTCCATACAAGGTTGGGAATCTATCTTTAACTTGGCATTAATATTGCTGTTAATTTAATTAATTATGAATTAAGAAAATTAGGTTAGCAGTTGAATCAAGCTATTACTGAAAAAAACAGGTGGCATGTTCAAGAAACTCATTCATCTGGAACCAAAAAAACAAGTTGGCCATTAAGATTTATTTCTACGTTGCTACGCTCAAATTATTATCGGATGCCGATACCTGGAACATCATAAAATGTGAAGGTAGGTTATTTGATGCAAAAGCCAATTACAAATGAGAGCCATATGCAATGGCCACATTACTTTGAATTTCTGAACTGTACTTTCCGAACACTAGAAAATTCAGATTATTGTGACTTTGAAATATGCTTTGAATCCACTCTAAATATTTGGTCCAGAAGATAATTGCCCAACCAAGAGAATATTTCCTATATTAGACAGAAGCCAAAAGGACTTGAGGGTCATAAGGGCTTGAGTGTGCTGTTACTGGGAAGACATGGCAGGATCAAATCAAGCCACAGTGCAGGCAAACTACAACAGCATTGGATGACTGTTTAGATGGAAGTGTTTTGCTTAATCATTACCATATCTGTCTTTTTCTGGTGTAGATATTACAGCGAAAGATACCATTTCAGTTTGAATTTTTATTTGTACTGAATTGATGAGTTAAGTAGGTTATATTTACACTTGTACCTAGAGTGACTCGATACTTTTCACTCTGGGGACAGGTCCAAAAGCTGCAGCATTTATGGTGCTCAGCCCTTAAAAATCTAGTCAGCTACATGCTCATAAAGAGAGATTTAGTCCCTGATGAGAACATTATAGTGTCTGCATCTCACTCTGTATATTGAGCTGAAACAGAAATTGGCCTATGATACATTATCCAAGTACCATTTGGTATATTAGAACATTAAAGGTCAAGTGACAAGGTTGAGTATTTTTGCATAATATGCAGAGGACCAATGAAATACAATGGCAATAATTCTTCCCCTTTTATAATATCCCATCTGTAAACAACGTGGTTAATCTTTAGGTCCCGAAGGATAAATCTGACACTTAAAAAATAAAAACAGTTTTGTATAATAGTCCTGATTAAGAAACAATAATCAACTATTACATCATCATTTAAAGAAACGCATAAATTGCCATGTATTAAAAAAGCTTCAAGTTTTATATATTTGATTGAAAAGTGCAGCAGATTATCTAAGGATACTTTACAAGAATGACTTAAAAAATGTTAAAAGTACCTTGCAAATTATAAACCACAATCTGCAGTTTGAATATCTAAATAAAGTTAATATTTTGCTGCAAAGTTTATGGGGAAAATCAAATTTATTCATGCAGTTTTTTCTAGATGTTTGGGGGGAAATTTCGACAGCTGCATATACCACAACACTATAATTATATTTTATATATGGTGTAACCTGAATTCATAGTTTATTGAAGACTTTTGTAACAAACTCACGTAATTATTCACTGATGATTCTTTACCCCATTTTTTAGTCTATGTGGCTGTGCTTTATGTCATGACACTGTTACCACAAGCTTGCAAGCCATTTTATTTTCATTAGTAAAGCTGTTCAGTTTGTGATTTTTTTTTAAACCTCATTGATCATTTAAGACAGAATTAAATGATACTGGTGACCTTTAACCTTGTGTACTCTGCTCTTTGACTCTATGGTGCTAGAAAGTACTGTCATTTTTACACTTCAAATTGGAATAGGCAATTACTTTTCACACAGTGTATATAATTTAGGTAATTCATTTCACTAAATACAATTGTTTCAGATTTGATAATATACTGCGGTTCTCCCTTAGCATTGCTCATAAATCAAAGGCTCCGCTTTTGCAAAGTGGGTGCAGGTGGGGAGGGGTGGTGACGGGGAGGGAAATGCTCATCTCCAGTGCAAAGATTTGGAAAGTAATTTGTAAGCAATCACCACAGAATGTGAAGTAAATAATTTTTGATTGGTTCATATAAAATAAATATAGTATTTCCCCATCAGAATAAATATAGTATGTTTCTAAATTATCAGACTGCTTGTTCGATATCCAGTTCTGCATGAGCAGAAATTTTCTATAATTAAATATTGGAAGACCGAAGCCATTGTTTTCGGTCCCCACCACAAACTCTGTTCCCTACCCACTGACTCCATCCCTCTCCCCAACTTCTGACTGAGGCTGAACCATACTGTGCGCAACCTTGGTGTCATATTTTACTCTGAAATGATCATTCGACCACATATCTGCAGCATAACTAAGACTATCTTTTTCCACCTCCGTAGCATTGCCCATCTCTGCCACTGCCTCAGCTCATCAGCTGCTGAAACCCTCATCCATGACTTTGTTACCTCTAAACCTGACTATTCCAACACACTCCTACCCTATGTACACTTGAGGTGATCTAAAACTCGGTTGCCAGTGTCCTAACTTGCACCAATTCCTGCTCACCCATCATCCCTGTGCTCACTGATCCAACTTTGCTCCCAGTTAAGCAACGCCTCGATTTCAAAATTCACATCCTTGTTTTCAAATCCCTCCATGGCCCCACCCCTCCCTATCTCTGTAATCTCCTTCAGCCCCACGATCCAAGTCATTAATATAGATTGTAAATAGTTGAGAACCCAGCACCGATTGCTGCGGCACCTCACTAGTCACAGTTTGCCAGCCGGAAAATGACCCATTTATCCCGACTCTCTGTTTTCTGTTAGTTAGCAATACTCTATCCATGCAAATATATTACCCCCAACCCTGTGAGCTTTTATCTTGTACCTCTTATGTGGCACCTTATTGAATGCCTTCTGGAAATCCAAATACACTACATCCACTGGTTCCCCCTTATCTACCCTGCTCGGTACATCCTCAAAGAACTCCAGCAAATTTGTCAAACATGATTTCCCTTTTATAAAACCATGCTGAGTCTGCTTGATTGAATCATGCTTTTCCAAATGTCCCGCTACTGCTTCCTTAATAATGGACTCCAGCATTTTCCCAACGACAGATGTTAGGCTAACTGGTCTATAGTTTCCTGCTTTTTGTCTGCCTCCTTTTTTAAATAGGGGCATTACATTTGCAGTTTTCCAATCTGCTGGGACTGCCCCAGAATCCAGGGAATTTTGGTAGATTACAACCAATGCAGCCACTATCTCTGCAGCCACTTCTCTTAAGACCCTAGGATGTAAGGCGTCAGGTCCATGGGACTTGTCTGCTTTTAGTCCCATTTTACCTAGTATAACTTCATTAGTGACAGTGATTGTATTAAGTTCCTCCCTACCTATTGCCCCTTGATTATCCACTATTGGGATGTTTTTAGTGTCTTCTACTGTGAAGACCGATACAAAATATTTGTTCAACATTTCTGCCATTTCCCTGTTCCCCATTATTAATTCCCCAGTCTCATCTTCCAGGGGACCAACTTTTACTTTAGCCAATCTTTTCCTTTCTATGTATTTGTAGAAACTCTTACTATCTGTTTTTATATTTTATGCTAGTTTATTTTCATAATCTACCTGCCCTCTCTTAATAATTTTTTTAGTCGTTCTTTGCTGGCTTAAAAAAATTTCCCAATCCTCTGGCCTCCCACTAGTCTTGGCGACATTGTATGCCTTTGTTTTCCATTTGATACCCTCCCTTATTTTCTTAGTTAGCCAAGGATGGTTATCCCTTCTCTTACAGTCTTTCCTTCTCATTGGGATATTGTTGCGAGTTATGAAATATCTCCTTAAATGTCTGCCATTGTTCATCAACCGTCCTATTCTTTAGTCTATTTTCCCAGTCCACTTTAGCCAACTGTGCGCTCATACCTTTGTAATCTCCTTTATTTAAGCTTAGGTCTCTGGTTTGAGAACCATTATCTGTGGTTTTCAAGTTAAAGCTTCAGTTTGTTTATGTATCTTTAAGATCATTTGTATAGAAAGACTTAGAATGGAAGGAAGTTTGCAGGAGTTAACATAAACATATTGCTACATCATAAAGGAGGTAAGGACGCTGAATGAGCAGTTTTTGGTTTGGGCTTCATAGTTCAAAGAGTAGAGGACTATGGTTTGTATTCGAGAGAATAGGGACAAGAGAGATAAAAAGATTTCTACAGGAAGAAATCCTGGGTTAGTGGAAACAGAATGACGTGGCCAAAATTGTAAGACATCTTTAGGGCGGGTTCTTGAAACAAGAATCGAGACAAAGAACATGATACAGTATTGGATAGTAAGTTTTATGGGGAATCTCTATAGGTCAAAAGGTCTTGTCAGTATTCCGGTTCAGGCCCATCCCTAAAAATAGTTTAAAAGTGATCTCCCCGAAGCTTGTACTCACAGACGGAAGAAGGAGAGAGAGAGGAAGAAGAGAGAGAGTGAGCATGAAGGAAGCCCTAGATGAAATGATGGAAAGAGTTGCTCACATGTGTCAACCGTTTGTCCGATTGGATCGGTATCAATTATTTTTACAGTCGTATGTTTTTGCTGTAAAACTAATGTGTTATATTCCGTCTTAACTCTGATTACCCACCATATTGGTTTACACTCAAACCTGATTATTTGAAGTGACCAGAGATAGCCGTAAAAGGTTATTTCCAACAAGAGTCAGAAGGTTGTGCGTTCAAGCCTACTCCTACTAGTCTAGGCAGATGTATAGGGCTAGATTTTCCACTGTTGTGCTTATCACCCAAAAATGGGCGTTATTTCTGGCGTGGGTGGAAAAAAGGGTTTTCAGATCATCGGCTTCTTGCCCATTCTCAAAGCACCTCATCTCCATTTTTTAAAATGGGCATTACCGCGAGAGACATGAAATGGATGGTAGCATTAAATCTCGCTGACCTTTTGCCGTAAAGTGTCGCTGTCCTTAGCAACAGCATGGCAACGCTCGATTCCTGCGATTCAGAAGGTCAAGGTTCATCATAACATGCGCATAAGAGGAGACAGAGACAGAGGGAGCTCAAAGGGACTGAAGGCGAGTGTGGTTGTGGTGTGTGCTTGTTTGGCTGTTGTGGGAGGCACGAGGGAGATTCATCAGCAGCAAAAAGCCTTCTAAGCACCAAGAACATAGTTGGCACCGGATTTTTGTCCAACAAATAAGATATAACATGGAAGGGATGGTGGAGGCCCTGGAACTGGTAGCCAGGAACACTGGTGGTAGATGGCTCCCAGTGGTCCCGGAGCGCGGCACTGCACCCCAAGGTGCCGCACCCCCATTGCCCAACACACATGAGAGCCAGCAGCAACATCTTGCTTCTGGCTCAGAGCACATTCCCACCTCGGGACCGTCCTCTCTCGTATCTGTCCAAGCAGCGTTTCGGCCGTCATTCCCCCCTCCCCCAATGAAGCATCAGGCGGCTTGGAGTCAGGAGGGGAAGGGGAAGGGATAGAGTTGGGGAGGAGAAGCGGGATGGGGGAGGGGCGGGTTGATTTTTACAGAAATACTGGTGATTTCAGACAAATGTTTGGTTTAAATGTTTTTTATTTAACAAAACCTTGTTGCGCATTGGCTCAGATAGCTGCACCGTTACGCGTTGGTGATTCCTTAACATCAAAGGATATAATGACACTTAACTTCAATCAACTTAAACTTTAACTGTCACCAAGGTGATGCCCACCATTGATGTATCACCTGCACACCCAGCAGTGTGTCAGCCTTGTAAATAATACCAACTTTCTTTCAGGCAAAGTGATCATTGATGAGCTCCTGACGTAAGGCTCTTGCAGCTATCATGCCACCACGGGCCCTTACATGTGGCGGGGGCATGGCTTCAGCATCAGCCTAATTGTCTGGCCCGATGTCAGCATCCGCCTCCTCATCCTCCTCTTCCTCTCTCTGGTGAGGTGGACTGTCAGACTCATCAGGCAATTCTTGTTCCCTCCTGATAGCTAAGTTGTGCAGCATGGAGCACACTACCACGAATTGAGCTACCTGCTCAGGGTGGTATTGGAGGTCACCTCCTGAGTGGTCCAGGCATCTAAAGCACTGCTTAAGCATTCCAATGGTATTCTCAACAATATTGCGAGTGGCTCTGTGGCTCTCGTTGTATCGCCTCTCAGCTTCGGTGTGGGTGTCATGCAGGAGGGTCATCAGCCAGGTGGCGAAACCATATCCTTTGTCACCAAGCATCCAGCATTGACCTTGTGGCTGATAAACAAGTCAGATACAGTGCTCTTACGCAGGATGTGAACATCATGGTGCTGCCCGGAATGTTTCAGTCTGAGTCCCACTTTGTCCAGATGACGTAGAACCTCTTACAGGTTGTTCAGATGTACAGCGGTGTCACGACCTATGACCAGGATGTCATCTTAGAACATGACGGTTCTCGGGACAGACTTCAGTAGACTCTCCATGTTCCTCTGAAATATGGCTGCAGCCGAGCAAATTCCGAAAGGACACCTGTTGTAGATAAACAGTCCTTTATGAGTGTCGATGCACGTAAGTTTCTTCGACGTCTCGACCAGCTCCTGTGTCATGTAGGTCGACGTCAGATCCAGTTTAGTGAATGACTTCCCCCGGGCTAGCGTTGCAAACAGGTCATCAGCCTTCAGTAACAGATATTGATCCTGTTTTGAAACTTGGTTGATCATAACCTTGTAGTCTCCACAAATCCTGACAGTGCCATCACTCTTCAACACAGGAACAGTGGGGCTGGCCCATTCGGTAAATTCGACCAGTGATATGACCCCTTCACACTGGAGTCTGTCCAGTTCAATTTCGACCTTCTCCCTCATCATGTACGGAACCGCCCGAGCTTTATAATGGATGGGTCTTGCATCCGAGTCCATGTGGATCTGCACCTTGGCTCCCGTGAAATTGCTGATGCCTGGTTCAAACAGGAGGGGAACTTGATTAGCATCCTCCGACGACAATGCTTTGATATCTTTCCAATTCCATTTGATTTTTTTCTAGCCAATTCCTGCCGAACAGCGTTTGACCATTGCCTGGAACAATCCATAATGGTAAATCATGAACCGCACCATCATACGACACCTTGACTACTGCACTACCAATCACCATTATGAGTTCTTTAGTGTACGTACGCAACTTGGCATTGACTGTGTTATGTATGTAAACTTGTATATTCCTGTACAGCCACCAGAGGGCTCCTCCCCTGGAGTCCCAAGGGATCCCACAATCCCTTGGGAGCACAGGTACTTAAGGAGGCCTCACAGGCTGGAGAGCACTCTGGAGACCTGAAATAAAAGATTATGGTCATACTTTACTTTGAGCTCACAGTATCCAGTCAGACTCTTTATTCATATATAACAACTGACGATGAGACACAGATGGTGAACCCAACGATGCAGAGAACAGTGGGCATTCTGGAGAAATTCTCGGATGGAGATGATTGGGAAACCTTCGTGGAGTGACTCGACCAATAGTTCGTGGCCAACGAGCTACAAGGAGAAGCGAACACTGTCAAACGAAGGCCAATTCTCCTCACTGTCTGCGAGGCACCAACGTATGGCCTCATGAAAAATCTGCTCACTGCAGCAAAACTCACAGAGAAATCGTACGATGATTTGTGCACACTGGTCCAGGAGCATCTGAACCCAAAGGAAAGCGTTTTGATGGTTCTACACCTACAAAAGGTCTGAAGGCCAGGAAGTGGCGAGTTATGTCGCCGAGCTAAGACGCCTTGCAGGACATTGCGAATTTGAAGGATATTTTGGAGCACATGCTCAGAGACTTTTTCGTACTTGGCATTGGCCATGAAGTGATACTTCGCAAACTTTTGACTGTAGAGACCCCAAACTTGAGTAAGGCCATAGCGATAGCCCAGGCATTCATTGCCACCAGTGACAATACTAAGCAAATCTCTCAGCACACGAGTGCTGCTACAAGTACTGTGAACAAAGTGATGTTGTTTTCAAATCGCAACGTACAGGGCAGGCCCCACATGCCTGCAGCTGCACGTCCGCAGATGTCTCAGAGTGCACCATCAAGGGTGATCAATGCAAGGCCATTAACACCTTGTTGACGCTGCGGGGGTGATCATCGTTTCCATTCATGCCACTTCAAAGTATACGTTTGCAAGGGCTGTGGAACAATTGGACACCTCCAACGTATGTGCAGGCGAGTTGCAAACCCGGTTAATCTTGCAAATCACCATGTTACAGAGGAGGGCAGATCCACGGAGGATCATGCCAAACCAGAACCTCAGACCGAGGAGGCAGAGGTATATGGCTGCACACATTTACCACAAAGTGTCCCCCGATATTGCTGAAGGTTGAATTAAATGGACTCCCGGGGTTAATGGAGCTGGACACGGGTGCGAGCCAGTCCATTATGAGCAAAAAGACTTCTGAAAAATTGTAGTGCAGCAAGGCCTCAAGGTCAGTCTTGACTCCCATTCACACGAAACTGAGAACTTGCACAAAGGAACTGATTCCTGTAATTGGCAGTGCTACTGTAAAGGTCTCCTACGATGGAGTGGTGCACAAGCTACCACTCTGGGTGGTATCGGGCGATGGTCCCACACTGCTCGGCAGGAGTTGGCTGGGAAAGATACGCTGGAACTGGGACGACATCCGAGCGCTCTCGTCCACTGACGACACTTCGTGCGCCCAGGTCTTAAACAAGTTCCTTTCACTGTTCGAACCAGGCATTGGGAAGTTCCAAGGAGCCAAGTGCAGATCCACCTAATTCTGGGCGTGCGACCCATCCATCACATGATGAGAGAAAGGATAGAGATCGAGCTGGACCGGCTGCAACGAGAGGGCATCATTTCACTGATCGAATTCAATGAGTGAGCCAGTCCGATTGTTCCTGTCCTCCAGGGAGATGGCACCATCAGAATCTGTGGTGATTACAAAGTAACTATCAATCTTTTCTCCCTGCAGGATCAATATCCACTACCAAAGGCTGACGATCTTTTCGCTACGCTGGCGGGAGGAAAGACGTTCACGAAGCTGGATTTGACCTCGGCCTACATGACGCAGAAGCTGGCGGAATCATCGAAGAGCCTCACCTGCATCAACACACACAAAAGTCTCTTCATTTATAACAGATGCCTGTTTGGAATTCGATCAGCCGCGGTGATATTCCAGAGAAACATGGAAAGCTTACTGAAGTCAGCCCTGCACACTGTGGTCTTCCAGGACAACATCTTGGTTACAGGTCGGGACACAGTCGAGCATCTGCAGAACCTGGAGGAGGTTCTTCGTCAACTCAACCGCATGGGGCTCAGGTTGAAACGCTCGAAGTGTGTTTTCCTGGCGCCTGAAGTGGAGTTCCTGAGGAGAAAAATCGCGGCGGATGGCATCAGGCTCACCAATTCGAAGACGGAGGCAATCAAGAATGCACCGAGGCCACAGAATGTGATGGAGCTGCCATTGTTTCTAGGACTCCTGAACTACTTTGGTAACTTCTTACCGGGTCTCAGCACACTATTAGAACCACTGCACGCCTTACTGCGTAAAGAAGACAAATGGGTATGGGGTACAAGAAAGTGCCTTTGTAAAAGCTAGAAAATTGTTATGCTCAAACAAATTGCTTGTGTTGTATTATCCGTGTAAGCGTTTTGTACTAGCATGTGATGCGTCATCATACGGTGTCAGGTGTGTATTGCAACAAGCTAATGAATCTCGGAAATTGCAACCGGTTGCTTATGCATCCAGAAGTCTGTCTAAGGCTGACAGAGCCTACAGCATGATTGAAAAAGAAGTGTTAGCGTGTGTCTATGGGGTAAAGAAAATGCATCAATATCTGTTTGGGCTAAAATTTGAATTGGAAACGGACCATAAGCCACTAATATCCCTGTTTTCCGAGAATAAGGGGATAAATACGAATGCATCAGCCGCATCCAGAGCTGGGCGCTCACGTTGTCCGCATACAACTACGCCATTCGCTACAGGCCAGGCACAGAAAACTGTGCCGATGCTCTCAGTAGGCTGCCATTGCCCACCATGGGGGTGGAAATGGCACAGCCCGCAGATTTAGTCATGGTTATGGAAGCATTTGAGAGTGAGCAATCACCCATCACAGCCCGACAGATTAGAACCTGGACGAGCCAGGACCCCTTACTGTCCCTAGTAAAAAAAATTGTGTGCCTCATGGGAGCTGATCCAGTGTCCCAGTGGAAATGCATTAAGAGATAAAGCCATACCAGCGGCGCAAAGATGAAATGTCTATTCAGGCAGACTGCCTTCTGTGGGGCAATTGGGTAGTGATCCCCAAGAAGGGTGGAGACACTTTCATCAGTGACCTCCACAGTACCCACCCAGGCATCGTAATGATGAAAGCAATTGCAAGATCCCACATGTGGTGGCCCGGTATTGATGCAGACTCAAAAGAGTCCTGCGTGCACAGATGTAACACATGCTCGCAGTTAAGCAATGCACCCAGGGAGGCGCCACTACCGTGGTCCAGGGTCCATGTCGACTATGCAGGCCCGCTTTTGGGTAAAATGTTCCTTGTGGTTGTAGATGCATACTCCAAATGGATTGAGTGTGAGATAATGTCAGCAAGCACGTCCGCTGCCACCACTGAAAGCCTGCGCGCCATGTTTGCCACGCACGGACTACCTGATGTCCTTGTGAGCGACAACGGGCCATGTTTTACCAGTGCCGAGTTCAAAGAGTTCATGACCCATAACAGGATCAAACATGTTACATCTGTCCCGTTCAAACCAGCATCTAATGGTCAGGCAGAGAGAGCAGTGCAAACTATCAAGCAGGGCTTGAAGAGGGTAACTGAAGGCTCACTGCAGACTCGTCTATCCCGAGTTCTGCTTAGCTACTGCACGAGACCCCACTCTCTCACTGGGATTCCACCTGCTGAACTGCTCATGAAAAGGGCACTTAAGACAAGGCTCTCGTTAGTTCACCCTGATCTACATAAACAGGTAGAGAGCAGGCGGCTTCAACAAAGTACGTATCATGATAGCGCTAATGTGTCATGCAAAATTTAAATCAATGATCCTGTATTTATATTGAATTATGGACAAGGTCCCAAGTGGCTTCCCGGCACTATTGTGGCCAAAGAGGGGAACAGGGTGTTTCGAGTCAAACTTTCAAATGGACTCACTCACCGGAAACACTTGGACCAAATCCTGGACTATCCTGAGCAACCCACTTTGGACCCTACCTCCTTTGACCCCCTAACATACACACCAGTGTCAACCGACACCATGGTTGACCACGAAGCAGAATCCATCACCCACAGTAGCCCAGCAGGACTCACCACACCAAGCAGCCCAGCAAGGCCAGCTGCACAGCAGCCCAACGAGGGCCCAGCAAACGATTCACCAGCATTTGCACCGAGACGATCAACCAGGGAAAGAAAGGCCCCAGATCGACTCGCCTTGTAAATAGTTGCACTATTGACTTTGCAGTGGGGGGGGGTGGGTGGGAGTGGTGTTCTGTATATAAACTTGTATATACATTGTACAGCCACCAGAAGGCTCATCCCCTAGAGTCCCAAGAGATCCCACAATCCCTTGGAAGCACAGATACTGAAGGAGGCTTCACAGCTGGAGAAGCACTCTGGAGACCTGCAATAAAAGACTACGGTCACACTTCACTTTGAGCTCACAATATCTAGTCAGACTCTTTATTCATATATAACAGACTGGACTCAGCTTAGGCCTCACAGACTTAGTATCCCACAGCTTGTCGAATGTCCTCTGGCTCATTATTGATTGACTCGCCCCTGTGTCCAATTCCATTGGTACCGGCACACCGTTAAGTTTCACATTAATCATTATCGTTTGGCTCTTTGTTAGGAATGAATATAGTCCATACACTTCCTCCTTTGGTATCTCGGATTGCATATCCGGATCCGTGCTATACTGGTCATCATCCTCCACGTGGTGTATCGCAGCACGCTTGCTCAGTTGCGGACACATGCCCTGGAGATGCCGCAGTCTTGAACAGCCTTTATAAATATACTGTTTAAACCAACACTGATGAGGTCGATGATTGCCCCCACAACGCCAACACGGTGAAATCAGATTAATTCCCGTTGGCGGACTTTGGGCAGCCACAGGTTTCGCATACGCAGTCGAGTAGGCCCTGCTATATGCAGCTCTGCCAAATGATGATACAATCTTGTTTACAGTACTTGCCGAGTTCCGATTTCTCGATGATACCTGCTTTAAGTTTTTGTCCATCGTCATGTATGCCTGGGCAATCATGATGGCCTTGCTCAAATCCAGCTTCTCCGCCACCAGTAGCTTACACAGGATCACCTCGTGGTTGATGCCAATTACAAAGAAGTCCCGCAGGATGTCTCCGAATGCGTTTTCAAACTTACACAGTCCAGCTAGATGTCTTAGGTCGGCAACGAATTCTGACACATCCTGGCCCTCAGAACGAGCGTGCTTGTAGAACCGATATCGTGAGATGATGATGCCTTCTTGTGGTTTGAGATAGTCACGTGCCAGAGCACACAATTCCTCATAGTCCTTGTCCATTGGACTTGCAGGCAAGAGAAGATTCTTTATGAATCCATAGATTTTCGGACCGCAAACCGTGAGGAAGACCGCCCTGCACGTAACTGCGTCAGTGGGTTCCTCCATTTTGTTGGCCACAAAGTACTGGTCCAGGCGAGCTACAAAATCTGCCCAGTCCTCTCCCTCCACGAACCTCTCCAGAATTCCAATTGTGTTCATTTTTGCATGCGAAGGTTCTTAAGTTACTTCGTCGCCAAATGTTATGAATGTAATAACTCGATAGACTGAATACTGTAAACTAACACAGGTACAAACCTGGCTCTGCTTTATTAGGGCCCAAAGTGATTACATTCCATGATGGCTTGCCTTTTATAGCTGGGCTGCACATAAGTGCGTACAGCCCAATGATCTCCAACAGTGGTGCCACCTGGTGGCTAGTAATGCCAAGCATACATACATGACAGAGGTAACCTCTGCCTATTCAGTGTTTGTAAAAGATTCCATTGCACTTTTCTTTAAAGAATAACATGGAGTTCTCCCAGTGTCTTGGCCAACATTATTCCCTCTACTAAAACCACAAAAACAGATTAATTCGTTATTCATCTCATCGTTGTTTATGGGACCCTACTGTGTGTAAAATTGTCATGTTTGCCGACATGAAAATAGTGACTGTTTTTTAAAACTATTTAGCTGTCAAGTGCTTTGGGATATTCTAAGGTCATGAAAGATGATGTCAATTCAAGTTTAAAAAAAAAATCAGCTACAGGTAGATAAAAATGTTCCCTCACATACTACACTTGTATAAATAAATATTTGCATGCAATATGGGGAGCAGCTTTTTACTTTTATTGTCCATCTGTTTCGGATGTAGCTTTTTATAGTGAAGGCCAAGAATTATAGAAAACTGTTAGTTAAATCTTTTCATATTTACATTTTTCCTTCTGTATCAAATATTTCTACAAATATTAAAGCAGAACCTTTTTCTGAAATATTTTAAATGCAATATTTTTATTCAGAAAACTGGATCAATGGTGCTGTCTTTCCAGAACTTGCTACCTGTTTATATAAAAAAACAGTCTTGAGTTTTCAGAATAATTAAAAGGTAGCTGATTTAAGCCTTTACAATACATAACAAAATGTAAAAATTTCACTTTGCAATTTGGTACTAATGTTTCATTTGTCATGTGTATTCTATAGTAATCTAGAAAGTATTTTCAGGAAAGCTACATCATAAAAAGTTGGAAGTAAATATATTATCTTCTTTTTGATATTTTTTCAAAAAAATGGCATTGAGTCATAATGGCTTCGCTGAGGGACTTTATTTTTAGTAATTTTCTATGCATACATCGGAAGGGAGGAGGGGACTTTACTTATGAACAACAAGTCTTGTTAACTTCTAAATGGTCAGTCTTGTGAATCATGTAGAATAAAAAAGCATTACATTTTTATCTACATGTCCATAATGATTCCTGTAGCCTGATATCTTGAGTCTTTTCAGCTAATAATAATATCAGATAATCTGGATGAACTCGAGCCTCAAGCTTCTTGCATGCACTTGTCATCAATTGAAATAATGGAATCAATTATTAAGGATGTCATAGCAGTGCATTTGGAAAGAGGTGACATGATAGGTCCAAGTCAGCATGGATTTGTGAAAGGGAAATCATGCTTGACAAATCTTCTGGAATTTTTTGAGGATGTTTCCAGTAGAGTGGATAAGGGAGAACCAGTTGATGTGGTATATTTGGACTTTCAGAAGGCGTTCGACAAGGTCCCACACAAGAGATTAATGTGCAAAGTTAGAGCACATGGGATTGGGAGTAGTGTACTGACATGGATTGAGAACTGGTTGTCAGACAGGAAGCAAAGAGTAGGAGTAAATGGGTACTTTTCAGAATGGCAGGCAGTGACTAGTGGGGTACCGCAAGGTTCTGTGCTGGGGCCCCAGCTGTTTACACTGTACATTAATGATTTAGATGAGGGGATTAAATGTAGTATCTCCAAATTTGTGGATGACACTAAGTTGGGTGGCAGTGTGAGCTGCGAGGAGGATGCTGTGAGGCTGCAGAGCGACTTGGATAGGTTAGGTGAGTGGGCAAATGCATGGCAGATGAAGTATAATGTGGATAAATGTGAGGTTATCCACTTTGGTGGTAAAAACAGAGAGACAGACTATTATCTGAATGGTGACAGATTAGGAAAAGGGGAGGTGCAAAGAGACCTGGGTGTCATGGTACATCAGTCATTGAAGGTTGGCATGCAGGTGCAGCAGGCGGTTAAGAAAGCAAATGGCATGTTGGCCTTCATAGCAAGGGGATTTGAGTACAGGGGCAGGGAGGTGTTGCTACAGTTGTACAGGGCATTGGTGAGGCCACACCTGGAGTATTGTGTACAGTTTTGGTCTCCTAACCTGAGGAAGGACATTCTTGCTATTGAGGGAGTGCAGCGAAGGTTCACCAGACTGATTCCCGGGATGGCGGGACTGACCTATCAAGAAAGACTGGATCAACTGGGCTTGTATTCACTGGAGTTCAGAAGAATGAGAGGGGACCTCATAGAAACATATAAAATTCTGACGGGGTTAGACAGGTTAGATGCAGGAAGAATGTTCCCAATGTTGGGGAAGTCCAGAACCAGGGGTCACAGTCTAAGGATAAGGGGTAAGCCATTTAGGACCGAGATGCGGAGGAACTTCTTCACCCAGAGAGTGGTGAACCTGTGGAATTCTCTACCACAGAAAGTTGTTGAGGCCAATTCACTAAATATATTCAAAAAGGAGTTAGATGAGGTCCTTACCGCTAGGGGGATCAAGGGGTATGGCGAGAAAGCAGGAATGGGGTACTGAAGTTGAATGTTCAGCCATGAACTCATTGAATGGCGGTGCAGGCTAGAAGGGCCGAATGGCCTACTCCTGCACCTATTTTCTATGTTTCTATGTTTCTAAAGACATTACAAACATAGTAAATTATGTTGTATAAGTAAGTTTAATCACTTTCTTAATTTCTTAAAATTTTGTTAATGTATATAATATAAGTAAATAAAATTTCCAGCAGTCAGTGCTCAACTTAACACAGAAAGCAAAATTAATTGTAGATCAAGATTTTCAAAAAATATTTGGAATGATTGTTTCACCGTTTTTTTTTACTTGGAGCAGTTGCTGAGTGCCCATTTTTGTTTTGTAGGTTTTGAACTTCATGATGATTTTTATTCCTGCTTGCTGCTCACTGAGTGATAGTTCCCTATCTGGCTGGTTGTGATTGGTTGCTATTTTCAGAATATGGAATTTGAGCCAGTCAGGTGCAAATGTGACACTTGCAATGCTGAAAAAAAATGCACACCGGACACAACTTTATATATAGTAGCAGATCTCTTGTGGTATCCCTCAGTTTCATGATAGAGGTGTAAGACCATGTTATTTACACTGTATTAACAGTACCATTGATTTAGTGTAAATGAATAAGCTAACCTGCATGTATTATTACAAGGTATTCTACGATTTTTGCTGGGGTTTTGAGAATCAGATCCCACAATTTTCTAATTTTATATAAATCAGTTGCCTTGATTATCATACATTCCTTTACTATGTACTCAATTTTTATTTAATCTTTTTTTAAGACCCAGGATATACAGCAGATGATGGGCAAATTGTGCCAGATTTAAGCTAGGTGCCTGATGTATCGATGGTGGGGAAGGGGGGAGTTTTGCAGCACAGAGCCCCTGTATTTAGCAGCATTACAATGGGATTTTAACATTTTAGCTCAAAAGCTAGTTAGTGTTTCCTTATTCACCGTAGTGGGACAGCTGAATAGCTAGCACAGCTGCATTATCAAATATCCCTGCAAATAAATTATTGTTTTGGACTTCTAAGTATTAATTGAACAACCACAGGTCATCCAATTATTCATTCTCACTCTTCATTTCACCTCAGAAGTAAAAAAAAAAGAATGTAACCATCACAGTAGTTTGCTAACAGCTTCTTTGAGGTTTAAAAAAGACTGTTGGCTCTGGTAAAGTTTTTGAATGCCATCTTCAAATTGTTTAGAAAGACAGATAAATATTGTTTCAGTATAAAGAGAAACAACCCTTAATTGTACTGATAGGATGGTACTGATGCATCCTGATTCAAGATTCCAAAGTAGGTGGGACTGTTAACGCAACATTACATCTCAAATTGAAAGCAATGGTGCTGACCTAACATTAGGTGACAGCCCAGCTGGAATCCTGAATAGTTGCTATTTATCACCAGCCCCCCCCCCTCCGCCCCCCCCCCCCCCCCCACACACAAAACAATAATCAATATTGGCCAGTGCAGGGACTGTGGAATGTGTCATGTTTGTAACCTTCATGTAACTGTAACCCTCATGTAACAACACTGTACAGTGTATACACATAAGAAATGCACACCTTGACCACAGGGGGTGAACTTGTAGGAGACACTCCTCACCTGTTCATCCAGGTATATAAAGGGAGGTCCCACGCAGGGTCATCACTTCTTGATCCTGTGAATAAAGGTACAGGTCACAGCGTGACCTTGCCTCCAGTATGTGCCTCGTGTTGATTTGTAGTGTGTAAGGGCACAACATTTGGCGACAAGAAACGGGAATCAACGACCCAGTAGCACGGAGGAACGGTACTGTGTTGGTGAGGACTGGGATGATTTCGTTGAGAGGCTCCAGCAGAGCTTTGTCACGAAGGACTGGCTGGGAGCGGTAGTGACTGACAAGCGAAGGGTGCATCTACTGACCAGCTGTGGACCTAAGACGTACGTGCTGATGAAAGACCTGCTCGTACCCGAGAAGCCGGCAGACAAGACCTTCGAGGAGCTCAGCAAACTGATCCGTGAGCACCTCAAACCGGCGAGCAGTATACACATGGCCCGACACCGATTCTATACACACCGACGTCGGGAAGGGCAGAGCATACTGGACTTTGTTGCAGACCTTCGGCGCTTGGCCAGTCTCTAAGTTCACAGATGCCTGCAGGGGGGAGATGTTACGGGATTTCTTCATTGAGGGCATTGGTCATGCCGGGATTTTTAGGAAGCTAATAGAGACCAAGGACTTGACCTTGGAAGCAGCGGCATTGATGGCTCAAACCTTCATGGCGGGGGAGGAGGAAACCAAGATCATATACGCATGCAACTCTGCTCCCAACGTGGCAATGGAGCAAGGAGTTAACATGGTAAACGCGACTCAGAACCCTGCAAGCAGGCAAGGGCAATTCGACACCAACCAGGCAGTAACAGACTCTAGGGTGGGTCCTCAACAGAGACAATGGCAGGTTGAACGGACATTTACACCATCACAAGGGACAATACGTCCTGGGATGGGACCATTGACACCCACTAACAGAGTGATCAAGAGTAATCAGAGACAATCAGAGAAGAATGCCTGGTAACAGCTCTTTTGTTCACAACAATCTCAGCTCATGCTGGAAGTGCGGGGGCAGACATGCTGCGAAGACCTGCAAGTTTCAGCAATTTATCTGCAGAAATTGTAACTTAAGTGGACATTTAGCCAGGATGTGCAGGAAGCCCACAGCGAGGCAGGTTTACGAAGCAGATGTACCACAAGAGGGGTCTGCAAGGCAGGGTTATGCTTGGGACACAGCAATGGACGCAGAAGTTCAGCGGGTTCAGGTGGCAAACATCCGCAGCTCATACACAAAAACGCCACCTATGATGATGAGAGTTCTGCTAAATGGCATCCCGGTACGCATGGAGCTGGACACAGGAGCCAACCAGTCACTTATGAGTGTCCAACAATTCGAGAAACTGTGGCCACTCAGAGCTAGCAGACACGCAATTACGGACATACACCAAAGAGATCATCCCAGTGCTAGGCAGTGCAATGTTGGTGGTCACACATAATGGATCAGAGAACCGGCTGCCACTCTGTCCCGGGAAATGATCCCGCGCTTTTGGGGAGGAGCTGGCTAGCCGAGATGAACTGGAAATGGGAGGATGTGCACGCCATTTCATCTGTGGAGCGAAGTTCATGCTCAAGTCTTACAAAAGTTTGATTCACTATTTCAACCTGGTGTCGGGACTTTCAAAGGCACCAATGCAAGGATACGCATCACCCCGGACGCCACACAGGTGCACCAAAAAGCCAGAGCTGCGCTGTATGTGATGCGGAAGAAAATTGAGAGTGAGTTGGACAGGTTGCTAAGAGAGGGCATAATTTCACCAGTTGAATTCAGCGACTGGGCAAGCCCCATCATCCCTGTTCTAAAAATGGATGGCTCGGTCAGGATCTGTGGAGACTACAAGGCCACCATCAACCGAGTGTCACTTCAGGACCAATACCCGCTTCCGAGAGCGGAGGATCTTTTTGCCACGCTGGCAGGCGGCAAGCTGTTCACCAAGTTGGACCTCACTTCGGCCTACATGACCCAGGAACTGGCCGAAGAATCCAAGCTACTGACCACCATCACCACGCACAAGGGGCTGTTTGTCTACAACAGGTGTCCGTTTGGCATTCGTTCAGCAGCCGCTATCTGTCAAAGGAACATGGAAAGCCTGCTCAAATTCATCCCCGGAACAATCGTATTTCAGGACGACATCTTTATCATGGGTCGAGACACCAAGGAACACCTCCAAAACCTGGAGGAGGTGCTACGCCGACTGGACCGGGTAGGCCTGCGACTAAAGAAGTCCAAGTGTGTGTTTTTGGCCCCAGAGGTCAAGTTTTTGGGCAGGAAGATTGCCGCAGATGGGATCCGGCCTACTGAATCGAAAACGGAGGCGATCCATCGCGCGCCCAGGCCCGGCAACACATCGGAGTTGTGTTCATTTCTGGGACTATTGAACTATTTCGGCAACTTTCTGCCGAACTTAAGCACATTGTTGGAGCTGCTACATGTGCTCTTGCGTAAGGGTTGTGATTGGTTTTGGGGGGGACTGTCAGGAACGGGCTTTCAATCTGGTGCAGAACCTGCTTTGTTCTAAGAAGCTGTTGACCCTGTACAACCCCTGTAAGAAATTGGTTTTGACATGTGATGCATCATCCTATGGGGTTGGGTGCGTGTTGCAGCAGAGTAATGATGAGGGCCAACTCCAACCTGTGGCTTATGCTTCCTGGTCGCTCTTCCAAGCAGAAAGGGGATATGGGATGGTTGAAAAGGCCACGTGTTCAGCGGTCGAGAGGTGCGTCGCTGAGGCGTGAGTCCAGGATCAGCGAGAGGCCTATAAAGGCTGCGAGTTCAGCAGTCGGGAGGTGCGTCGATGAGGCACGAGTCCGGGGTCAGAGAGAGGCCTATAAAGGCGTGCTTGTGCAGCTACAGGGAGAAGGCAAAAAGAAGTAGAAAGAAATAGAAAGGTGACGTCACAGCCAAGGGGGTAAGTGATTGGCTGGTGATTGGTAAGTAGTTTTTCTTTTTTCTCTTCTACATCAGTGAGTAACTTTTAGCATTGTTGTTGCCAATTTAAGTTAATCTAAGGGTTAAGTCATGGCAGAAGAGCTCGGACATGTGTTATGCTCCTCCTGTACTATGTGGGAAATCAGGGACGCCTCCGGTGTCCCTGACGACTACGTGTGCAGGAAGTGTATCCGCCTCCAGCTCCTTATGGACCATGTTGAGGAATTGGAGCTGAAGGTGGATTCACTCTGGAGCATCCACGATGCTGAGAATGACGTGAATAGCATATTTCGTGAGTTGGTCTTACCGCAGGTAAAGAGTCCACAGCTAGAGAGGGAATGGAAGACCAACAGGAAGGTAGTGCAGGGATCCCCTACGGTCATCCCCCTGCAAAACAGACACACCGCTTTGAGTACTGTTGAGGGGGATGACTCATCAGGGGGGAGTTGGAGCAGCCAAGTTCATGGCACCGTGGCTGGCTCTGCTGCACAGGAGGGCAGGAAAAAGAGTGGGAGAGCGATAGTGATAGGGGATTCAATTGTAAGGGGAATAGATAGGCGTTTCTGCGGCCGCAACCGAGACTCCAGGATGGTATGTTGCCTCCCTGGTGCAAGGGTCAAGGATGTCTCGGAGCAGGTGCAGGACATTCTGAAAAGGGAGGGTGAACAGCCAGTTGTTGTGGTGCAAATTGGTACCAACGATATTGGTAAGAAACGGGATGATGTCCTACGAAACGAATTTAAGGAGCTAAATTAAAAAGTAGGACCTGAAAAGTAGTAATCTCGGGATTGCTACCAGTGCCACGTGCTACTCAGAGTAGGAATCGCAGGATAGCTCAGATGAATACATGGCTTGAGTAGTGGTGCAGCAGGGAGGGATTCAAATTCCTGGGGCATTAGAACTGATTCTGGGGGAGGTGGGACCAGTACAAACCGGACGGTCTGCACCTGGGCAGGACCGGAACCAATGTCCGAGGAGGAGTGTTTGCTAGTGCTGTTGGGGAGGAGTTAAACTAATATGGCAGGTTGATGGGAACCAATGCAGGGAGACAGAGGGAAACAAAATGGAGTCAGAAGCAAAAGACAGAAAGGAGATGAGTAAAAGTGGAGGGCAGAGAAACCCAAGGCAAAAAACAAAAAGGGCCACTTTGCAGCAAAATTCTAAAGGGTCAAAGTGTGTTACAAAGGCAAGCCTGAAGGCTCTGTGCCTCAATGCGAGGAGTATTCGGAATAAGGTGGATGAATTAGCTGTGCAGATAGCACTTAACAGATACGATGTGGTTGGCATCACAGAGACATGGCTCCAGGGTGACCAAGGCTGGAACTCAACATCCAAGGGTATTCAACATTTAGGAAGGATCGACAGAAAGGAAAAGGAGGCGGGGTGGCGTTGCTGGTTAAAGAGGAAATTAATGCAATTGTAAGGAAGGACATTAGCTTAGCTGATGTGGAATCGGTATGGGTGGAGGTACGGAATACCAAAGGCAGAAAACGCTAGTAGGAGTTGTGTACAGACCTCCAAACAGTAGTAGTGATGTTGGGGAGGGCATCAAACAGGAAATTAGGGGTGCATGCAATAAAGGTGCAGCAGTTATTATGGGTGACTTTAATATGCATATAGATTGGGCTAACCAAACTGGAAACAATACGGTGGGGGAGGATTTCCTGGAGTGCATAAGGGATGATTTTCAAGACCAATATGTCGAGGAACCAACTAGGGGGGAGGCCATCTTAGACTGGGTGTTGTGTAATGAGAGAGGATTAATTAGTGGTCTCGTTGTGCGAGGCCCTTTGGGGAAGAGTGACCATAATATGGTGGAATTCTACATTAGGATGGAGAATGAAACAGTTACATAAGAACATAAGAATTCAGAACAGGAGTAGGCCATCTAGCCCCTCGAGCCTGCTCCGCCATTCAACAAGATCATGGCTGATCTGGCCGTGGACTCAACTCCACCTACCCGCCTGCTCCCCATAACCCTTAATTCCCTTATTGGTTAAAAATCTATCTATCTGTGATTTGAATACATTTAATGAGCTAGCCTCAACTGCTTCCTTGGGCAGAGAATTCCACAGATTCACAACCCTCTGGGAGAAGAAATTCCTTCTCAACTCGGTTTTAAATTGGCTCCTCTGTATTTTGAGGCTGTGCCCCCTAGTTCTAGTCTCCCCGACCAGTGGAAACAACCTCTCTTCCTCTATCTTGTCTATCCCTTTCATTATTTTAAATGTTTCTATAAGATCACCCCTCATCCTTCTGAACTCCAACGAGTAAAGACCCAGTCTACTCAATCTACCATCATAAGGTAACCCCCTCATCTCCGGAATCAGCCTAGTGAAATCGTCTCTGTACCCCCTCCAAGGCTAGTATATCCTTCCTTAAGTAAGGTGACAAAAACTGCACACAGTACTCCAGGTGCGGCCTCACCAATACCCTGTACAGTTGCAGAAGGACCTCCCTGCTTTTGTACTCCATCCCTCTCGCAATGAAGGCCAACATTCCATTCGCCTTCCTGATTACCTGCTGCACCTGCAAACTAACTTTTTGGGATTCATGCACAAGGACCTCCAGGTCCCTCTGCACCGCAGCATGTTGCAATTTCTCCCCATTCAAATAATATTCCCTTTTACTGTTTTTTTTTCACAAGGTGGATGACCTCACGTTTTCCGACATTGTATTCCATCTGCCAAACCTTAGCCCATTTGCTTAACCTATCTAAATCTCTTTGCAGCCTCTCTGTGTCCTCTACACAACCCGCTTTCCCACTAATCTTTGTGTCATCTGCAAATTTTGTTACACTACACTCTGTCCCCTCTTCCAGGTCATCTATGTATATTGTAAACAGTTGTGGTCCCAGCACCGATCCCTGTGGTACACCACTAACCACCGATTTCCAACCCGAAAAGGACCCATTTATCCCGACTCTTTGCTTTCTGTTAGCCAGCCAATTCTCGATCCATGCTAATACATTTCCTCTGACTCCGCATACCTTTATCTTCTGCAGTAACCTTTTGTGTGGCACCTTATCGAATGCCTTTTGGAAATCTAAATACACCACATCCATCGGTACTCCTCTATCCACCATGCTCGTTATATCCTCAAAGAATTCCAGTAAATTAGTTAAACATGATTTCCCCTTCATGAATCCATGTTACGTCTGCTTGATTGCACTATTCCTATCTAGATATCCCGCTATTTCTTCCTTAATGATAGCTTCAAGCATTTTCCCCACTACAGATGTGTTAAACTAACCGGCCTATAGTTACCTGCCTTTTGTCTGCCCCCTTTTTTAAACAGAGGCATTGCATTAGATGCTTTCCAATCCGCTGGTACCTCCCCAGAGTCCAGAGAATTTTGGTAGATTATAAAGAATGCATCTGCTATAACTTCCACCATCTCTTTTAATACCCTGGGATGCATTTCATCAGGACCAGGGGACTTGTCTACCTTGAGTCCCATTAGCCTGTCCAGCACTACCTCCCTGGTGATAGTGATTGTCTCAAGGTCCTCCCTTCCCACATTCCCGTGACCAGCAATTTTTGGCATGGTTTTTGTGTCTTCCACTGTGAAGACTGAAGCAAAATAATTGTTTAAGGTCTCAGCCATTTTCACATTTCTCATTATTAAATCCCCCTTCTCATCTTCTAAGGGACCAACATTTACTTTAGTCACTCTCTTCCGTTTTATATATCGGTAAAAGCTTTTACTATCTGTTTTTATGTTTTGCGCAAGTTTACTTTTGTAATCTATCTTTCCTTTCTTAGTCATTCTTTGCTGTCGTTTAAAATTTTCCCAATCTTCGAGTTTCCCACTAACTTTGGCCACCTTATATGCATTTGTTTTTAATTTGATACTCTCCTTTATTTTCTTGGTTATCCACGGCTGGTTATCCCTTCTCTTACCGCCCTTCTTTTTCACTGGGATATATTTTTGTTGAGCACTATGAAAGAGCTCCTTAAAAGTCCTCCACTGTTCCTCAATTGTGCCACCGTTTAGTCTGTGTTCCCAGTCTACTTTAGCTAACTCTGGCCTCATCCCACTGTAGTCCCCTTTGTTTAAGCATAGTACGCTACTTCCTCACCCTCAATCTGTATTACAAATTCAACCATATTGTGATCACTCATTCTGAGAAGATCTTTTATTAGGAGATCGTTTATTATTCCTGTCTCATTACACAGGACCAGATCTAAGATAGCTTGAAAGTGGAGGACTTTTAAGGAGCTCTTTCATAGTGCTCAACAAAAATATATTCCAGTGAAAAAGAAGGGCGGTAAAAGACGGGATAACCAGCCGTGGATAACCAAGGAAATAAAGGAGAGTATCAAATTAAAAACCAATGCGTATAAGGTGGCCAAGGTTAGTGGGAAACTCGAAGATTGGGAAAATTTTAAACGACAGCAAAGAATGACTTGTAGGTTCTGTAACATACTGTTCTAAGAAACAATCCCGTATGCATTCTATGAATTCCTCCTCCAGGCTACCCCGTGTGAATTGATTTGACCAATCGATATGTAGGTTAAAATCCCCCATGATTACTGCCTCTATTATTCCCTTGATTATTGTCCGCCCCACCGTGAAGTTATTATTTGGGGGCCTATAAACTACGCCCACCAGTGACTTTTTCCCCTTACTATCTATAATCTCCACCCACAACAATTCAACATTTTGTTCATTAGAGCCAATATCATCTCTCACAACTGTCCTGATATCATTCTTTATTAACAGAGCTACCCCACCTCCTTTCCCTTTTTGTCTATCCTTATGAATTGTCAGATAGCCCTGTATTTTAATTCCCAGTCTTGGCCACCCTGCAGCCACGTTTCTGTAATGGCCACCAAATCATACCCATTTGTAATGATTTGTGCCATCAACTCATTTACTTTATTTCGAATGCTGCGTGCGTTTATGTAGAGTGTTTTAATACTAGTTTTTAAACCATGATTTTTAGTTTTGACCCCTCCTGCAACCCCTTTATATTCATACATATTGTCCCTTCCTATTACCTTGTGCTTTACACTTACCCCAGTGCCACTCTGCTCTGTTGCCTCCTGCCTTTTGCATTCTTTCTTGGGGTCCTGTTCATCTGCACTCTCACCCACTCTAACTAGCTCAGATCCCTCTCCTGGGTTCCGAATACTCCTCGCATTGAGGTACCGAGCTTTCAGGCTTGCCTTTTTATTACACTTTGACCCTTTAGAATTTTGCTGTACATTGGCCCTTTTTGTTTTTTGCCCTCCACTTTTACTCATCTCCTTTCTGTCGTTTGCTTCTGTCTCCATTTTGTTTCCCTCTGTCTCCCTGCATTGGTTCCCATCCCCCTGCCATATTAGTTTAACTCCTCCCCAATAGCACTAGCAAACACTCCCCCGAGGACATTGGTTCCGGTCCTGCCCAGGTGCAGAACATCCGGTTTGTACTGGTCCCACCTCCCCCAGGACCGGTTCCAATGCCCCAGGAATTTGAATCCCTCCCTGCTGCACCACTGCTCAAGCCACGTATTCATCTGTGCTATACTGCGATTCCTACTCTGACTAGCACGTGGCACTGGTAGCAATCCCGAGATTACTACTTTTGAGGTCCTACTTTTTAATTTAGCTCCTAGCTCCTTAAATTCGTCTCATAGGTGTATCTGTTTTGCAGGGGGATGACTGCAGGGGACCCCTGCACTACCTTCCTTGCACTGCTTTTCCTGCTGGTATTCCATTCCCTCGCTAGCTGTGGACCCTTCACCTGCGGTAAGACCAACTCGCTACATGTGCTACTCACATCATTCTCAGCATCGTGGATGCTCCAGAGTGAATCCACCCTCAGCTCCAAATCCGCAATGTGGTCCATCAGGAGCTGGAGGCGGATACATTTCCCGCACACGTAGTCGTCAGGGACACCGGAAGTCATGGTACAGGAGGAGCATATCACATGACCGAGCTCTCCTGCCACGACTTAACCTTTCGATTAATTTAAATTGGCGATAACAATGTTAACAGGTTACTTACTGATATAAAAAAGAAAATCTACTCACCAATCACCAGCCAATCACTTACCCCTTTAGCTGTGACGTCACCTTTTGATTTCTTTCTACTTCTTTTTTGCTTTTTCTCCTGGCTGGAGCTGCACAAGCCACGCCTCTTATAGGCCTCTCCATGCACCCCGGACTCGCGCTTAATTCAGAGACCATGGTCCAGAACTTAAAGAAGGGTAACTTTGAAGATATGAGGCGTGAATTGGCTAGGATAGATTGGCGAATGATACTTAAGGGATTGACAGTGGATGGGCAATGGCAGACATTTAGAGACCGCATGGATGAACTACAACAATTGTGCATCCCTGTCTGGCGTAAAAATAAAAAAGGGAAGGTGGCTCAACCGTGGCTATCAAGGGAAATCAGGGATAGTATTAAAGCCAAGGAAGTGGCATACAAATTGGTCAGAAATAGCAATGAACCCGGGGACTGGGAGAAATTTAGAACTCAGCAGAGGAGGACAAAGGGTTTGATTAGGGCAGGGAAAATAGCGTACGAGAGAATGCTTGCAGGGAACATTAAAACGGATTGCAAAAGCTTCTATAGATATGTAAAGAGAAAAAGGTTAGTAAAGACAAACGTAGATCCCCTGCAGTCAGAATCAGGGGAAGTCATAACTGGGAACAAAGAAATGGCTGACCAATTGAACAAGTGCTTTGGTTCGGTATTCACTAAGAAGGACACAAACAACCTTTCGGATATAAAAGGGGTCAGAGGGTCTAGTAAGAAGGAGGAACTGAGGGAAATCCTTACTAGTCAGGAAATTGTGTTGGGGAAATTGATGGGATTGAAGGCCGCTAAATCCCCAGGACCTGATGGACTGCATCCCAGAGTACTTAAGGAGGTGGCCTTGGAAGTAGCGGATGCATTGACAGTCATTTTCCAACATTCCATAGACTCTGGATCAGTTCCTATGGAGTGGAGGGTAGCCAATGTAACCCGACTTTTTAAAAAAAGGAGGGAGAGAGAAAACAGGAATTATAGACCGGTCAGCCTGACATCGGTAGTGGGTAAAATGATGGAATCAATTATTAAGGATGTCATAGCAGCGCATTTGGAAAGAGGTGACATGATGGATCCAAGCCAGCATGGATTTATGAAAGGGAAATCATGCTTGACAAATCTTCTGGAATTTTTTGAGGATGTTTCCAGTAGAGTGGACAAGGGAGAACCAGTTGATGTGGTGTATTTGGACTTTCAGAAGGCTTTCGACAAGGTCCCACACAAGAGATTAATGTGCAAAGTTAAAGCACATGGGATTGGAGGTAGTGTGCTGACGTGGATTGAGAACTGGTTGACAGACAGGAAGCAAAGAGTAGGAGTAAATGTGTACTTTTCAGAATGGCAGGCAGTGACTAATGGGGTACAGCAAGGTTCTGTGCTGGGGCCCCAGCTGTTTACATTATACATTAATAATTTAGACGAGGGGATTAAATGTAATATTTCCAAATTTGCGGATGACACCAAGTTGGGTGGCAGTGTAAGCTGCGAGGAGAATGTTATGAGGCTGCAGAGTAACTTGGATAGGTTAGGTTAGTGGGCAAATGCATGGCAGATGAAGTATAATGTGGATAAATGTGAAGTTATCTACTTTGGTGGTAAAAACAGAGAGACAGACTATTATCTGAATGGTGACAGATTAGAAAAAGGGGAGGTGCAACGAGACCTGGGTGTCATAGTACATCAGTCATTGAAGGTTGGCATGCAGGTACAGCAGGCGGTTAAGAAAGAAAATGAAATGTTGGCCTTCATAGCGAGGGGATTTGAATACAGGGGCAGGGAGGTGTTATTACAGTTGTATAGGGCCTTGGTGAGGCCACATCTGGAGTATCGTGTACAGTTTTGGTCTCCTAACTTGAGGAAGGACACTCTTGCTATTGAGGGAGTGCAGTGAAGGTTCACCAGACTGATTCCCGGGATGGCGGGACTGACATATCAAGAAAGACTGGATCAACTGGGCTTGTATTCACTGGAGTTCAGAAGAATGAGAGGGGATCTCATCGAAACGTTTAAAATTCTGACGGGTTTAGACAGGTTAGATGCAGGAAGAATGTTCCCAATGTTGGTGAAGTCCAGAACCACGGGTCACAGTCTAAGGATAAGGGGTAAGCCATTTAGGACCGAGATGAGGAGAAACGTCTTCACCCAGAGAGTGGGGAACCTGTGGAATTCTCTACCACAGAAAGTTGTTGAGGCCAATTCACTAAATATATTCAAAAAGGAGTTAGATGTAGTCCTTACTATTAGGGGGATCAAGGGGTATGGCGAGAAAGCAGGAATGGGGTACTGAAGTTGCATGTTCAGCCATGAACTCATTGAATGGCGGTGCAGGCTCGAAGGGCCGAATGGCCTACTCCTGCACCTATTTTCTATGTTTCTATGAAGCACTCGCATGTGTCTACCGGGTGAAAAAGATGCACCAGTACCTTTTTGGCAGAAGGTTCGAGTTAGAAATGGACCACAAGCCGTTAACATCCCTGTTGTCCGACAGCAAAGCTGTCAATGCCAATGCGTCAGCTCGCAGACAGCGATGGGCTCTCACGCTGGCTGCGTATGATTGCACCATATGGCACCGGCCAGGCACGGAAAATTGCACTGACGCACTCAGCAGGCTTCCACTGGTCACCACTGAGGGGATAGCGGAGCAAAGCGCTGAGATGGTAATGGCTGTCAATGCCTTTGACAGCACAGGCTCCCCCATCACAGCCCACCAGACCAAAATCTAGACAAACAGAGATCCCCTCCTTTCCCTGATTAAGAAATGTGTCCTGACTCGAGATTGGGTGCCCGCACACGGAGCGTGCCCTGAAGAGGTCAGACCGTTTCACAGACGGATGGATAAACTCTCCATCCAAGCTGACTGCCTACTATGGGCAGCCGGGTAGTCATGCCCCAGAGGGGCAGGGAGGCATTCATCAGGGAACTCCACAGCGAGCACCCAGGCATTGTGCTAAAGAAGCCCATTGCCCGGTCACACGTATGGTGACCGGGAATTGACTCAGACCTGGAACACTGTGTTCGCAGGTGTACGACGTGTGCCTAGCTGGGCAATGCCCCCAAGGAGGCACCACTCAGCCAGTGGCCCTGGCCCACCAAGCCATGGTCACGCATTCACGTGGACTACGTGGGCCGTTCATGGGGAAAATATTCCTCATTGTTGTTGATGCGTACTCGAAATGGATCGAGTGCATCATATTGAATTCATGCATGACATCCACCACAGTGGCAAGTCTGCGTGCCGTCTTTGTGACCCACGGCCTGCCGGACATTCTGGTTAGCGACAACGGCCCGTGCTTCACTAGTTATGAATTCCGGGAGTTCATGTCGGGTAATGACATCAAACATGTCAGGACAGCACCGTTCAAGCCGGCTTCCAATGGCCAGGCGGAACATGTGGTCCAAATCATAAAGCAAGGCCTGCTCCGGATTCAAGGACCCTCCCTTCAATACCATCTATCGCGCCTCCTGCTGGCCTGCAGGTCCCGACTGCACTCGCTCACGGGCGTCCCGCCAGCGGAACTACTCATGAAATGTACACTTAAAACTCGGCTGTCCCTCATTCATCCTGTCCTGTCAGACATTGTTGAGGGCAAGCGCCAGTCCCAAAATGAGTGCCACGACCGTAACTCAAAGGGGAGATGTAAAGAAATCGATGACCCTGTATTTGTTCTTAATCACGCTGTGGGGCCCAAGTGGCTCGAGGGTACTGTAATTGGTTAAGAGGGGAATAGGGTCATAGTGGTCAGACTTAACAATGGACAGATATGCCGCAAGCATCTGGACCAAGTAAAAAAAAGGTTCAGCATGGACACTGAGGAACCTGAGGAAAATCATGAGATGCTGCCCACACCACTGCCAGAGAACGAACAACAAGAACCATCAGCAGCATGCACAGTCCCTGCGGCCAGCCCGGACGAGCTGGAATCACCACAGGTGATAAAGACCCATGCCAAGGCTCAACAACCAGAGCCCCAACTGCAGCGCTCCACGAGAGAGCATCGACCGCCAGAAAGACTCAATCTTTAACCCAAAGACGTTGGGGAGAGATGATGTCATGTTTGTAACCTTCATGTAACTGTAACCCTCATGTAACAACACTGTACACTGTATACACCTAAGAAATGCACACCTTGACCACAGGGGGTGAACTTGTGGGAGACGCTCCTCACCTGGTCATCCAGGTATATAAAGGGCGGTCCCACGCAGGGTCAGCACTTCTTGGTCCTGTGAATAAAGGTACAGGTCACAGAGTGACCTTGTCTCCAGTATGTGCCTCGTGTTGATTTGCTGTAGTGTGTAAGGACACAACAGAATGGAACATTTTGTCGAGCATACAAGCTATCGCAATTCAGTAACCCATTAAAAAAAATTAAAAAGGAAAATCATTTTTCAGAAAGAACTAGTAGAAATGATTGAAAAGGTGCTGATCATAGAGAAAGTAATGTTAAATGGGAGACACAAGCTAGATCCCTATTGAAGGAGAACCAAAAACAAAGGCCCCGGAAACTGAGAAATGGAAGATTTCCTATCACAAAAAATGCCGAATATCAAAGGCATGTCAATACAAGTGAACACACAAGAAGGAATTGAGCCTAGGTCCAGCAACGTTCCTGTGCTGAGCAGTAGAATCTCTTCCCCCTCTACCCCGTAAGTAGTTTTTAAACCCCACCCCATGCTGAGAAAGTTATCAGACCTGTTAACCACTTTCCCCCTCCCCCCTCCCCGTCCCCTCCCCGCTGTAAGAATGACGTTAACATAGAAACATAGAAAATAGGTGCAGGAGTACGCCATTCGGCCCTTCTAGCCTGCACCGCCATTCAATGAGTTCATGGCTGAACATGCAACTTCAGTACCCCATTCCTGCTTTCTCACCATACCCCTTGATTCCCCTAGTAGTAAGGACTTCATCTAACTCCTTTTTGAATATATTTAGTGAATTGGCCTCAACAACTTTCTGTGGTAGAGAATTCCACAGGTTCACCACTCTCTGGGTGAAGAAATTCCTCCTCATCTCGGTCCTAAATGGCTTCCCCCTTATCCTTAGACTGTGTCCCCTGGTTCTGGACTTCCCCAACATTGGGAACATTCTTCCTGCATCTAACCTTCTAACCCCGTCAGAATTTTAAACGTTTCTATGAGATCCCCTCTCATTCTTCTGAACTCCAGTGAATACAAGCCCAGTTGATCCAGTCTTTCTTGATAGGTCAGTCTCGCCATCCCGGGAATCAGTCTGGTGAACCTTCGCTGCACTCCCTCAATAGCAAGAATGTCCTTCCTCAGGTTAGGAGACCAAAACTGTACACAATACTCCAGGTGTGGCCTCACCAAGGCCCTGTACAATTGTAGCAACACCTCCCTGCCCCTGTACTCAAATCCCCTCGCTATGAAGGCCAACATGCCATTTGCTTTCTTAACCGCCTGCTGTACCTGCATGCCAACCTTCAATGACTGATGTACCATGACACCCAGGTCTCTTTGCACCTCCCCTTTTCCTAATCTGTCACCATTCAGATAATAGTCTGTCTCTCTGTTTTTACCACCAAAGTGGATAACCTCACATTTATCCACATTATACTTCATCTGCCATGCATATTTCCTTTCTCCACTGTCTCCCTCCTCCTCCCGGCTGAACAGGTTATTGAACACCATTCCTCTCTCTCAACACCTCACCCGTAGAGCAAGTCTTCAGGCCACTTCCCCTCCCCCACCCCCATGAGCAAGATTCTCTCTCTTCTTACGCCAGGGCATTTAATAGGACACAAACTATATCCCATAAAAGAAGAGAAACACAAAAAGAATATAATCCTATGGATGGAAAACAGCAAGTCTAAGTCACTGTAGAGTATCTGAGGTATGGAATCCATGAAGCAGCAATCGAAGTGATAGTATGTCAGCAAATCGAGCAGTAAAGTAATGTGAGAACGAAACCATATCCTTCACATCCCTCACCATATAAGTTAGTACCCTTGCAACCCTCACTGAATTATAATCCCTGCCCCCATTCAGTGGTATATTATGGCTTTCACTGTAGCCAGTTCAAATGCACCTGCTGACTGCCAATCTCTCAGCCCATCTCGCCCTCTCACAGACTACCTCTACCCATTTCAATTCCCATTCAACATACCTCACCCCAGCCGACCTGAAATCTCCTTTCCCCACACCAACTAGCTAAATTATCTGGTCACTGACATCCCCGCTTTCCCCGCATGCCCACCCCCCACAATACTGGGACACACTCCAAAGCAGAGTTGCAATTCATTTGACCAGCATTTCTTGGGCCCCACTCACCGTTCCATCCCATTTATTCTTTCCCCTTCCTATCTCCTCACTCGCCAATCTTCTCCATTCCTCCCTCCTTTTCTTCTTCCCAACTCTTTCTTCCTTCCCTTCTCTCTCCTACTCTTCAGCCTTCCTCTCCCACTCCTCCATTACCTGTCCTCCACCTATCATTTCCTCCTCTCTTCGACTTATTTTCCTCTCCCCCTTATCCTCCCCTTTGATACCTCCTTTCCCCCTTTTTCACCTCCTCTTCCTTCTCTTTCCCATTCTCTTCTCCCTGCCATTCTTCTTCTCCTCTCCCGTTATTCTCCTCCTCTCCACTTATTCTCCTCATCTTTATGTTACTACCTTATAATATAAAGAAAACTGTACAACATATAGCTTTTTAAAAATACTTTTAGAAAAATATTTAAATAACTGACTAAAGCATTCCACTTTATATTAGAAACATAGAAATGTAGAAAATAGGAGCAGTAGTAGGCCATTCGGCCCTTCAAGTCTGCACCACCATTCAATATGATCATGGCTGATCTATCTCAACACCATATTCCCGCTTTTACCCCATACCTCTTGATGCCCTTTGTTTCTAGAAACCTATCTATCTCCCTCTTAAATATATTCAGTGACTTGGCCTCCACAGCCTTCTGTGGTAGAGAATTCCACAGGTTCACCACCCTCTGAGTAAAAAAATTTCTCCTCATCTCAGTCCTAAATTTCCTACCCCGTATCCTGAGACCATGACCCCTAGTTCTCGACTTCCCAGCCAGGGGAAACATCCTCCCCACAACCAGTCTATCCAACCCAGTCAGAATTTTATACATTTCAATGAGAACTCCTCTCATTCTTCTAAACTCGAGTGAATACAGGCCTAGTCGACCCCAATCTCTCCTTATACGACAGTCCTGCCATCCCAGGAATCAGTCTAGTGAACCTTCCTCATTGCACTCCCTCATTGCGAGTATATCCTTTCTTAGGCAAGGAGACCAAAACTGCACACAATACTCCAGGTGTGGTCTCACCAAGGCCCTGTATAACTGTAGTAAGACATCCTTGCTCCTGTACTCAAATCCTCTTGCAATGAAGGCCAACATTCCATTTGCCTTCCTAACTGCTTGCACCATCTGCATGATTGCTTTCAATGACTGGTGTACAAGGACACCCAGGTCCCTCTGTACATCGACACTTCCCGAGCCATCACCATTTAAATAATACTTTGTCCTTATGTTTTTCCTACCAAAGTGGATAACTTCACATTTATCCACGTTATACTGCATCTGCCATATGTTTGCCCACTGACTCAACCCATCTAAATCGCCTTGCATCCTCCTCACAACTCTCAATCCCACCTAGCGTTGTGTCGTCAGCAAACTTGGAAATATTACATTTGGTTCCCTCATCCAAATAATTTCTATATATTGTGAATAGCTAGGGCCCAAGCACTGATCCATGTGATACCCCACTAGTCACTGCCTCCACCCCGAAAAAGACCCGTTTATTCCTACTCTCTGTTTCCTGTCAGTTAACCAATTTTCAATCCATGCCAATATATTACCTCCAATTCACTGTGCTTTAATTTTGCACACTAACCTCTTATGTGGGACTTTATCAAAGGCCTTTTGAAAATCCAAATACACTACATCCACTGGTTCTCCCTTATCTATTCTATCAGTTACAGCCTCAAAAAACTCCAGTAGGTTTGTCAAACATGATTTTCCTTTCATAAATCCATGTTGACTTTGTTTAATCCGGTTGATATTATCTAAGTGTGCCGTTATCACATCCTTTATATTAGACTTGAGCATTTTCCCTGCTACTGATATCAGGATAATCGGTCTATAATTCCCCATTTTCTTTCTCCCTCCTTTTTTAAATAGCAGGGTTACATTTGCCACCCTCCAATCTGCAGGAACTGTTCCATAATCGATAGATTTTTGGAAGATGACAACCAATGCATCTACTATTTCCATGGCTCCCTCTTTTAGTACTCTGGGATGCAGATCATCAGGTCCTGGGGATTTATCTGCCTTCAGTCTCATTAGTTTCTCCAGCACTATTTTCTTACTAATAATTATTTCCTTTAATTCCTCTTGCTCATTAGACCCTTGGTTACCTAGCATTATTTGTGTCCTCTTCCGTGAAAACATGACCAAAGTATTTATTTCATTGTTCTGCCATTTCCTTGTTCCCCATTACAAATTCTCCTGTTTCTGTCTGTAAAGGACCTACATTTGTCTTCACTAATCGTTTTCTTTTTACGTACTTGTAGAAACTTTAGCTGTTGGGTTTTTCTGTTCCTTGCAAGTTTTCTCTCATACTCTATTTTTCCCCTCTTAATCAATCTCTTGGTCCTTTTTTGCTGAACTCTAAACTGCTTCCAATCCTCAGGCTTGCTACTTTTTCTGGCAACTTTGTATAATTCCTCTTTGGATCGAATACTATCCTTAATTTCTTTTGTTAGCCATGGTTGGACCACTTTTCCTTTTGTGTTTTTACACCAGAAAGGAATGTATAACTGTTGCAATTCATGCATTTGCTGGGACCTCAACTATTTACAATCTATATTAATGACTTGGAAGAAGGGACTGAGTGTAACGTAGCCAAGTTTACTGACGATACAAAGATGGGAGGAAAAGCAATGTGTGAGGAGGACACAAAAAATCTGCAAAAGGACATAGACAGGCTAAGTGAGTGGGCAAAAATTTGGCAGATGGAGTATAATGTTGGAAAGTGTGAGGTCATGCACTTTGGCAGAAAAAAATCAATGAGCAAGTTATTATTTAAATGGAGAAAGATTGCAAAGTGCCGCAGTTCAGCGGGACCTGGGGGTACTTGTGCATGAAACACAAAAGGATAGTATGCAGGTACAGCAAGTGATCAGGAAGGCCAATGGCCTTTATTGCAAGGGGGATGGAGTACAAAAGCAGGGAAGTCTTGCTACAGCTACATAAGGTATTGGTGAGGCCACACCTGGAATACTGCGTGCAATTTTGGTTTCCATATTTACGAAAGGATAGACTTGCTTTGGAGGCAATTCAGAGAAGGTTCACTAGGTTGATTCCGGGAATGAGGGGGTTGACTTATGGGAAAAGGTTGAGTAGGAATTCAGAAGAATGAGAGGTGATCTTATCGAAACTTATAAGATTATGAGGGGGTTTGACAAGGTGGATGCAGAGAGGATGTTGCCACTGCTAGCGGAGACTAGAACTGGAGGGCATGATCTTAGAATAAGAGGCCGCTCATTTAAAACAAAGATGGGGAGAAATTTCTTCCTTGAGGGTTGTAAATCTGTGGAATTCGCTGCCTCAGAGAGCTGTGGAAGCTAGGACATTGAATAAATTTAAGACAGAAATAGACTGTTTCTTAAACGATAAGGGGATCAGGGGTGATGGGGAGCAAGCGGGGAAGTGGAGCTGCGTCTATGATCAGATCAGCCATGGCCTACTCCTGTTCCTATTTCTTATGCTCTTATGCATTCCTTAAATATTAGCCGTTGCTTATCCACCATCATGCCTTTTAGTTAATCTTCCCAATCTATCATAGCCAATTCATTCCTCATACCTTCGTAGTTTCCTTTGTTTAGATTTAGGACCCTAGTTTCGGATTGGACTATTTCACTTTCCATCTTAATAAAAATTCCATCATGTTATGGTCACTCTTCCCTAAAGGACTCCACACAACAAAACTCTTAATTAACCTCTTCTCATTACACAATACCCAATCTAGGATAGCCTATTCCCTAGTAGGCTCCTCAACATACTCGTCTAAAAAACCATCTCGTACACACTCCAGGAATTCATTTGCCACAGTATTATTAGTAATTTGGTTTGGCCAGTCTATATGTATATTAAAGTCACCTACGATTACTGTAGTACCTGTCATGTATGTAACCTTCAAGTAACTATAACCTTCGTAACAACACTGCATACTGTATACACCTAAGAAATGCACACCTTGACCACAGGGGGTGAACTTGTGGGAGACACTCCTCACCTGGTCATCCAGGTATATAAAAGGAGGTCCTATGCAGGGTCATCACTTCTTGGTCTTGTGTATAAAGGTTCAGGTCACAGAGTGACTTTGTCTGCAGAATGTGCCTCGTGTGAATTTATAGTAGTGTATAAGGACATTACATTTGGCATGAGAAACGGGAATCAACGACTCACGAAAATGGCCACCGGTAGCACAGAGGAACGATACTGTGTTGGTGAGGACTGGGACGATTTCGTTGAGAGGCTCCAGCAGAGCTTTGTCACGAAGGACTGGCTGGGAGATGCAGCGGCTGACAAGCGAAGGGCGCATCTACTGACCAGCTGTGGACCTAAGATGTCCGCGCTGATGAAAGACCTGCTCGCACCCTTGAAGCCGGCGGACAAAACCTTTGAAGAGCTCAGCAACCTGGTCGGTGAGCACCTCAAAGCAGCGAGCGGTATACACATGGCCCAACATCGATTCTATACACACCGACGTCGGGAAGGACAGAGCATACCGGACTTCGTTGCAGAACTTCGGCACTTGGCCAGCCTCTGTAAGTTCACAGACGCCTGCAGGGGATAGATGTTAAGGGATTTCTTTATTGAGGGCATTGGTCATGCCGGGATTTTCAGAAAGCTTATTGAGACCAAGGATTTGACTTTGGAAGCGGCGGCCTTGATGGCTCAGACCTTCATGGCGGGGGAGGAGGAAACCAAGATAATATATGCGCGCAACTCTGCTTCCAACGTGGCGATGGATCAGGGAGTTAACATTGTAAACGCGACTGAGAAACCTGCAGGCAGGCAAGGGCAATTCGACACCACCCAGACAGCAACAGACTCTAGAGTGGGTCCTCAACAGAGACAATGGCAGGTTGAACGGGCATTTACGCAATCACGATGGACAATGCGTCCTGGGATGGGGCCATTGACACCCATTAACAGAGTGCTCAGCAGGAATCAAAGAGACAATCAGAGAGGAATGCTTGGTAACAGCCCTTTTGTTCACAATGATCTCAGCTCATGCTGGAGGTGCGGGGGCAGACATGCTGCAAAAACCTATAGGTTTTAACAATTTACCTGTAGAAATTGTAACTTCAGTGGACATTTAGCCAGAATGTACAGGAAGCCCGCAGCGAGGCTAATTTACGAAGCAGATGAATCAGAAGAGGGGTCTGCAAGGCAGGTTGATGCTTGGGACAAAGCAATGGACGCTGAAGTTCAGCGGGTTCATGTGACAAACATCCACAGCTCATATACTAAAACGCCACCGATATTAAACGGCATCCCGGTACGCATGGAGCTGAACACAGGGGCCAGCCAGTCACTTATGAGTGTCCAATAATTCGAGAAACTATGACCACTCAGAGCTAGCAGACCCAAACTAGAACACATTGACACACAATTACGGACGTACACCAAAGAAATCATCCCAGTGCTAGGTCACACATAATGGATCAGAGAACCGGCTGCCACTCTGGATTGTCCCGGGAAATGGTCCCGCGCTTTTGGGGAGGAGCTGGCTAGCCGAGATGAACTGGAAATGGGGGGATGTGCACGCCATTTCATCTGTGGAGCGAAGTTCATGCTCACAGGTCCTACAGAAATTTGAGTCACTATTTCAGCCTGGTGTCGGGACTTTCAAAGGTACCAAAGTAGTGATACGCATCACCCCAGACGCCAGACCAGTGCACCACAAAGCCAGAACTGTGCTGTATGTGATGTGGGAGAAAATTGAGAGTGAGTTGGACAGGTTGCTAAGAAAGGGCATAATTTCACCCGTTGAATTCAGCGACTGGGTAAGCCCCATTGTCCCTGTCCTAAATACCGATGGCTCGGTCAGGATCTGTGGCGACTACAAGGCCACTATTAACTGAGTGTCACTACAAGACCAATACCTGCTCCTGAGAGCAGAGGATCTTTTTGCCACGCTGGCAGGCAGCAAGCTGTTCACCAAGTTGGACCTCACATCAGCCTACATGACCCACGAACTAGCAGAAGAATCCAAGCTACTGACCACCATCACCACGCACAAGGGGTTGTTTGTCTACAACAGGTGTCTGTTTGGCATTCGATTAGCAGCTGCTATCTTTCAAAGGAACATGGAAAGCCTGCTCAAAGCCTGGAACAATCGTATTTCAGGATGACATCCTTATCACGGGTCGAGACACCGAGGAACACCTCCACAACCTGGATGAGGTGCTACGCCGACTGGACCGGGTAGGCCTGCGACTAAAGAAGTCCAGGTTTGTGTGTTTGGCCCCAGAGGTCGAGTTTTTGGGCAGGAGGGTTGCCGCAGACGGGATCCGGCCTACCGAAACCAAAACGGAGGCGATTCGTCGTGCTCCCAGGCCCGGCAACACGTCGGAGTTGCATTCATTTCTGGGACTCTTGAACTACTTCGGGGACTTTCTGCCGAACTTAAGCACATTGTTGGAGCCGCCACACGTGCTCCGGCGTAAGGGTTACGATTGGTTTTGTGGTGACTGTCAGGAACGGCTTTCAATCGGGTGCGGAACCTGCTTTGTTCTAATAAGCTGTTGACTCTGTACAACCCCTGTAAGAAATTGATTTTGACATGTGATGCATCATCCTATGGGTTGGGTGCGTGTTGCAGCAGAGTAATAATGAGGGCCAACTCCAACCTGTGGCTTATGCCTCCAGGTCGCTCTCCCAAGCAGAACGGCGATATTGGATGGTTGAAAAGGAAGCACTCGCATGTGTCTACAGGGTGAAAAAGATGCACCAGTACCTTTTTGGCAGAGGATTCGAGTTAGAAACGGACCACAAGCCGTTAACATCCTTGTTGTCAGGCAGCAAGACTGTCAATGCCAATGCGTCAGCTCGCATTCAGTGATGGGCTCTCACGTTGGCTGCATATGACTACACCATACGGCAGCGGCCAGGCACCGTAAATTGTGCTGACGCGCTCAGCAGGCTTCCATTGGCCACCACTGAAGGGGCAGCGGAGCAAAGCGCTGAGCTGGTCATGGCCGTTGAAGCCTTTGACACTGCAGGCTCCCCCATCACAGCCCGCCAGATCAAAATCTGGACCAACAGAGAACCCCTCCTATCCCTGATTAAGAAATGTGTCCTGACTGGAGATTGGGCGCCCGCACACGGAGCATGGATGGATGAGCTCTCCATCCAAGCCGACTGCCTACTATGGGGTAGCCGGGTAGTTATGCCTCAGAAGGGAAGGGAAGCATTCATCAGGGAACTCCACAGTGAGCACCCAGGCATCGTGCTAATGAAGGCCATTGCCTGGTCACATGTATGGTGGCCAGGAATTGACTCAGACCTGGAACACTGTGTTTGTAGGTGCACGACATGTGCCCAGCTGAGCAATGCCCGCAGGGAGGCCCCACTCTGCCCGTGGCCCTGGCCCACCAGGCCATGGTCACGTATTCATGTAGACTACGCGGGCCCGTTCATGGGAAAAATGTTCCTCATTGTTGCTGATGCGTACTCGAAATGGATCGAGTGCATCATATTGAATTCGTGCACGACATCCACCACTGTGGAGAGTCTGCATGCGGTCTTTGTGACCCACGGCTTGCTGGATATCCTGGTTAGCGACAACGGACCGTGCTTCACTAGCTATGAATTCCAGGAGTTCATGTCGGGTAATGGCATCAAACATGTCAGGACGGCACCATTCAAGCCGGCTTCCAATGGCCAGGCAGAACGTCCGGTCCAAATCATAAAATAGGGCATGCTCCAGATTCAAGGACCCTCTCTTCAATGCCGCCTATCACGCCTCCTACTTGCCTATAGGTCCCGACCGCATTCGCTCACGGGAGTCTCGCCCACGGAACTACCCATGAAATGTACACTTAAAACTCAGCTGTCCCTCATTCATCCTGTCCTGTCAGACATTGTTGAGGGCAAGCACAGTCCCAAAATGAGTGCTATGACCGTAACTCAAAGAGGAGATATATAGAAATCGCTGAACCTGTATTTGTTCTTAATCACGCTTTGGGGCCCAAGTGGCTTGAGGGTACTGTAATTGGCAAAGAGGGGAATAGGGTCATAGTGGTCAGACTTAACAATGGACAGATATGCCACAAGCATCTGGTCCAAGTAAAAAAAAGGTTCAGCATGGACACTGAGGAACCTGAGGAAGATCATGAGATGTTGCCCACACCACCGTCAGTGAATGAGCAACAAGAACATTCAGCAGCATGCACAGTCCCTGCGGCCAGCCCAGACAAGCCGGAATCACCACAGGTGACAGAGACGCATGCCAGGGCTCAACAACCAGAGCCCAACTGCGGCGCTCCACGAGAGAACGTCGACCACCTGAAAGACTTAATCTTTGACCCTATAAGATGTTGGGGGGGAGGTGATGTCATGTATGTAACCTTCATGTAACTGTAACCTTCATAACAACACTGCATACTGTATACACCTAAGAAATGCCCACCTTGACCACAGGGGGTGAACCTGTAGGAGACACTCCTCACCTGGTCATCCAGGTATATAAAGGGAGGTCCCACGCAGGGTCATCATTTCTTGGTCCTGTGAATAAAGGTTCAGGTCACAGAGTGACCTTGTCTGCAGAATGTGCATCGTGTGAATTTATAGTAGTGTGTAAGGACATTACAGTACCCTTGCTACATGCATCTCTAATTTCCTGTTTGATGTCATCCCTGACACTAATTATTATCTTGCGGCTACAGTCCACAAATACATCCCAGATGCATCTCTAGTCAAGTATAGCTCAAAAAAGTGAAATAAACAAGTTCTTCAGTCTTTGAGGTAACTTTCATGTTCAACATTCATGCATTCTGCTTATGTCAGGAGTGCTAAGTCATTAGAAATGAGAAAAGAAACACATCATCTTTGGGAAGCTCAAGTATAGATTCAGCTCATTTAAACGTGATGAAGAGATCTCATCGTGTTACAGGTCAAATGGCCCGATGCCCCTCGCAGTGGAAATGACATGTACAAAAGTATTGTAAATTTAACACCCACTATCATTAAGTTTAGTGTTACGAACAAGTGATTAACTATTGTTACAAGGCTGAGCTATAGGATAAAAAGCACAATGCATTCCTTGAGCAACTCCTTGACCACAAATTCCAAGGCATATTCCATTGATATAATGTATCCTGGTGTTATGTATATGTTTCAAACCTGTTGCATTATCCATGGGTTGGATAGCAATGGATTTTATGATTTTCTTTGTCTAATGCTACTTAGTATTTTAGTTATTTTTAAATAGTCTATTAGAGTAGAAAGAATGCCAGTAAATGACCTGTTACTGCTTTGCTAAATGGCCACTTGCCTTTGGAACTTTGATTACTCCTTAATTTAGTAACATAGAAGCTTGAGCATGAAATGAATCCCATTATCTGTGGGTGTTGTGGTTTGTTTACTGTAGTCAGTGGTATGAAGGCAGAATATATATTCTGAGCAATGCCTGATAATTGATATTTTGAGGGAACAGATAGTATTGTTAGAGATTAGATTTGAGTATACAGGGACTATGGGCTAGAACCTTCACTTTTTTTGCATGCTTAATGGCCACTTAACGCCCATTTTACCACTCAAATGACGTATAACACCTCGATATCGCGCATTTACCCATAAAATGGAAACTGACGGGCATTTTTCGGAAACTTATCGCCAAGTGTTACTTTCCCTATGTGCTTAAAGCTGGGAAAAAAATAATACCGCCCGCCCACTTTTTTGGGGCGGAATCATCAGAATGAGCAAAATCAACGCCCATAATATCGCCCAACGTTAATTTCCACACTGATTTAACGCCGAGATTCAATAATACCGCTTGCCCACTTTTTTTTGTCGTAAAGAGCATATTTACCAAAACTAGCAGCCATGAGATCGCCCAGCGTCACTTTCACCACCTCGCACACATATCGCCCACAATATCGCTCGCCCAAAACAATGCCCAGAAAAAGTGGAACTAACCGGAACTAATCACAGCATTATGGACGCCATGTTCTAGATCCCATGTCGCATCCTTTAAAAGGCTGCTGTGCTTCAACCTTGGGGAAGTTTGGATGTACTTTGGAGGTCATTGGAGTTGATGTGAAGATCTCTACAAACATCTTGACCATACTGTGACCGATTGGAATTGAATAGGTATCTTCGTTGGGGTATTCATTGTTTGTGACCAATCGGTGGAAAACAGAGAGCTACTGCAATGGGGCCTGTTCTTTCTCACCCTCTCTTGATGAACAATTACATGCAGCAGATTCAAGATCGCCAAAGGTACGCTCCACAGCATTATGTGCCCAATGTAAGACATGCCAGACTGATGAGGAGGACCAGACATTACACCTCCCGCAAGTACAGGGAGAAGCAGTCTTACCTCGACTTGCCCAACACCACCTGCCTTCGAGACTGCACTTCCACAAAGAGATTATCACTGAGGTATGCCATCTGAGAAGGGCAGATCTGCAGCCTGCCAGCACCAGCAGTACTGCACTGTCTGTCGAGGTCAAAGTCACCGTGGCACTGTCGTTCTACACCTCGGGTTCTTTTCAGGCCACAGCTGGCGACATTTGCAGACTTTCTCAGCATGCCACACATTACTGCATTAGACAGGTCACTGAAGCCCTGTACGCATGCAAGAGGGACTTGGTCAGTTTCCTATGACCAGGGAGGCACAGAGTGAGAGGGCTCTAGGATTCTGCAGAATTGCAAACTTCCCCAAGGTGCGGTGAGCTAAAGACTGTACGCACATCGCGATGCGGGCACCTTTTCAGGATGCAGAGGTTTTCAGGAACCGCAAAGGATTCCACTCCCTGAATGTCCAACTCATTGTCGACCACCAGAAAATTATACTGGCAGTGAATGCTCAATTTCCGGGCAGCACCATGATGTTCACATCCTGCGTGAGAGCACTGTATCTGACTTGTTTATCAGCCACAAGGTCAATGCTGGATGCTTGGTGACAAAAGATATGGCCTCGCCGCCTGGCTGATGACCCCGCTGCGTGACACCCACACCGAAGCTGAGAGGCGATACAACGAGAGCCACAGAGCCACTTGCAATATTGTCGAGAATACCATTGGAGTGCTTAAGCAGCGCTTTAGATGCCGGGACCACTCAGGAGGCGACCTCCAATACCACCCTGAGCAGGTAGTGTAGTGTGCTCCATGCTGCACAACTTAGCTATCAGGAGTGAACAAGAATTGCCTGATGAGTCTGACAGTCCACCTCACCAGAGAGAGGAAGAGGAGGTTGAGGAGGCGGATGCTGACATCGGGCCAGACAATTAGGCTGACGCTGAAGCCATTCCCCCGCCACTGTGTAGACCACATGAAAGGGCCCGTGGTGGCATGATAGCTGCAAGAGCCTTACATCAGGAGCTCATCAATGATCACTCTGCCTGAAAGAAAGTTGGTGTTATTTACAAGGCTGACACACTACTGGTTGTGCAGGTGATACATCAATGGTGGGCATCACCTTGGTGACAGTTAAAGTTTAAGTTGATTGAAGTTAAGTGTCATTATACCCTTTGATGTTAAGGAATCACCAGCTGTAATGGTGCAGCTATCTGAGCCAATGTGCAACAAGGTGTTGTTAAATAAAAAACATTTAAACCAAACATTTGTCTGAAATCATCAGTATTTCTGTAAAAAACAACACTTCCCCCCACCCCCCCCACCCCACCCCGCTTCTCCTCCCCACCTCTACCCCTTCCCCTCCTAACTCCAAGCCAGGCTGAGGAGCTCCTCAGGAGATGCTTCATTGGGGGGTGGGTGATCACGGCAGAAACACTGCTCGGACAGATACGGGAGAGGACGGTCCCAAAGTGGAAATATGCTCCGAGTCAGAAACAAGATGTTGTTGCTGGCTCTCGTATGTTGTGCAATGAAGGTGTGGCACCTTGGGGTGCAGTGCCGTGCTCCGGGACCTCTGGGAGCCCTCTGCCACCAGTGTTCCTGGCTACCCGCTCCAGGGCCTCCACCGTCCCTTCCATGTTATATCTTATTTGTTGGACAAAAACTCGGTGCCAACTATGTTCTTGGTGCTTAGTAGGCTTTTTGCTGCTGGTGGATCTCCCTCGTTCCTCCCACAACAGCCAAACAAGCACACACCACAGCCACACACGCCTTCAGTCCCTCTGAGCTCCCTCTCTCTCTGTCTCCTCTTCTGCGCATGTCATGATGACCCTTGACCTCCTGAATCAAGGGAATTGAGCATTGCCATGCCATTGCTGAGGATGGCAGAAGATCAGCGACATTTAATGCTACTGCCCATTTCATATCGCCCGCGGTAACGGCCATTTAAAAAAATGGAGACTAGGTGCTTTGAGAATGGGCGACAAGCCGGCGATCTGAAAACCCTTTTTTACTGCCCACGCCGGAAATAACACCCATTTTTGGGCGATAAGCACAAAAGTGGAAAATCTAGCCCATAGTATGAACAGCTAATTGATTATGATAAGTGTTGTATTCAGTAGGTGCGACAGATGAACTGGACCAGTATGAAATATCTGTTTGGAAAATAGAGGAGGAAATCGCGTGAAGCTTTAAAAAGGCAGGAAGTGAGGACAGTAGATGTGCAAAGAGAAATAACAGGAAAGATGGAAATATCTGAAATAATGCAAGGACTAGAAGTGCAAACAGGTTCCAGATATTGGGTGATACTGAAGATGCTGTTAAGGAAGAGGAGAGCAACATTAATGAGGCATGGGGGGAAAGCAGTGTTGTGAGAAAGAGGTAATGGAAGTGGGAGAATTGCTGCTGTAAATATCTGGACAGTTGCTATGCAAATGAGGCTAACGGGCAATGATTTGTCCACAAAGCATAAAGTTTGCAAGTATGGGGGAGAGTGCATTAGTACAAAGAACAATAGATGCATTGTTGGTGGAAATTAACAACATAATATAGCGACAGAGGTGCTCAAAAATAGGATTAGGTGGTTTGTTTAAAAATTGTGCAAGAAAGTAAAATTTTACAATAACTTTGTAAAAACATCCAATACTTTTCAAAGCATTTAGGCCCCAAATTTTCCCAGCCGCTTAGAGCGGCGTAGTAAGATGTGTTGCACCCATTTCCAGTGGGAAAAAAAAGCGGCAAAAATTTGCCTTTGACTTTGGCCGCTCCCTCGTCGTCCGGATCCATCGGTGTCGCGCAGCAGAGTCTGGGGAGGGGGGGGCGGTGGGGGGCAGAGCTTCGACCACGCTTGCTCAGCACGGCCGGCAGGGGGACAGGGCTTGGGCCCAGCATTTTGTGTAGTGCCTGCAGGGGCATGCATTGGTCGATTGCCAAGCTTCCTGTTGTACTGCACATGCGCAATGGCCGGTTCAGTTTGCGTGCATGCGCAGTGCAACAGGAAGCTTGACAATCGGCCAATTAAAGGGAGAGCGTTTTCAGAATGATTGGTTATGGAGCATATATAAAGGTGAGATCTGAATATTGATTTTTGAGTGGCTGAGCGAGTGGAAAAGAGTGCTGGATAGGTGTAAGAGAGGTGTAAGTGTGATCTTTGAAATTTACCTGCGTTTGAGTCCAATATATGAATGGCGCAAGAGCATGCAAAACAAACCAAGAATTTCCTCCATGAGGAAGTGGAGAAATTAGTGACTGTTATTGAGGAGAAATGGTTGGAGCTGGATATCAGCAAAAGCGGTCCATCAAAGTTCTCATCCAAGGAAATGAGAAAAAGATGGAATCTCGTTGCAGAAGAATTTTCCGCTCGGGTCAACACCGCAAGATCTGGAATCCAGTGCAAGAAGAAATGGCAGAACGTTGGTCAAGTAGTGATTGTAAGTAATCTCTTCATCTTTAAATTGAATTGCAGTGGAAAATGTGAGCATCTGTATGTGTCCCACCCATCAGAAGCGCACCATGTCTGACAATTAATATTTTCATCTTTGCAGAAGAAATTGGCCCACAACAAGAGGGAGAGAACTAGAACAGGAGGAGATCCACCAAGTCTGCACCAACTAACACCCCTGGAACAGAGGGTTGCTGCCTTCCTGACTCGCACCGGCAGAAAAAGAATCAGCTCTGCACGAACTGGAACCACACGCGAGTGTGAGGGTGAGTCATTAAAAAGCCTAGTCGCCCTTCAAATCAACCTGCTGACTGGCCTGCTACACGTCAGACTACTCATGCCACCCATCCTACCCCCTCCTGTGTTGCTAACTATTTGACTGTTGTGTTGTCTTTTGGAGAAGAAGAAGACACTCCTCAAGATCCTGAGGATCCAGATGCGTGCGCTCCAGACCAAGGCGGGTGGGGGGAGGAGGGGTCCATGGAAATGTGTGTTCAGGAGAATGCTGACCGCGCTATGGCTCAGGACATATCACAGAGCATCACACTGCCTGAACATTCCATTAGCTCCTCGGCAACCTTCCATGGGTTCACACCTTCTGAGGTCACGGGTCCAAGTGGCGGTCGGGAAATGCATCTTGGGACAACCATGTCCCTTACCGTCCCAGCCTTCGCCTCGCACTGGAGGGGTGCCACTAGGCAGACCCATGGCAAGGGGAAGGAGAAGCCGACCAGTCTCTCCTGAGAGACAAACCTCAGCAGAGGTTAATCAGGTTGTTTCATTGGGTGAGGAGACCAATGCCCTCAGAAGATCACTCATGGCGGCCATCAGTGGGGTGTGTGATGAGGTTGTGACACTGTTGGGTGAACTCTCTGCACAAAGACGGGAAGTGAGGGCGGGCATTTCAGAGGGTGTGCAGATGATGGCAGATGCCATGAGGGAGCTGGCTTCTGCAATAAGGGCACAAAGGCCAGATACTCAAATGCCACTCCCACTTCACTCCATGCACTAGCCACCGGTCAGACCCAAGCCGGGCCCCCAACTCCACCACCATCACCGACCCTATGAGGAAGTGCACTTTCCCCGAGATGTGGGTGAAGGATGGGTGCATACTTTCTTTCATAGAAACATAAAAAATAGATGCAGGAGTAGGCCATTCGGCCCTTCAAGCCTGCACCACCATTCAATGAGATCATGGCTGATCATTCACCTCAATACCCGTTTCCAGCTTTCTCTCCAAAGCCCTTGACCCCTTTAGCCATAAGGGCCATATCTAACTCCCTCTTGAATATATTCAATGAACTGGCATCAACAACTCTACAGGATAACAACTCTCTGACTGAAGACGTTTCTCCTCATCTCAGTCCTAAATGGCTTACCCCTTATCCTTAGACTGTGTCCTCTGGTTCTGGACTTCCCCAACATCGGGAACATTCTTCCTGCATCTAACCTGTCCAGTCCCGTCAGAATTTTCTACGTTTCTATGAGATCCCCTCTCATTCTTCTAAACTCCAGTAAATACAAGCCCAGTCAATCCAGTCTCTCCTCATATGTCAGTCCTGCCATCCCGGGAATCAGTCTGGTGAACCTTCACTGCACTCCCTTAATAGCAAGAATGTCCTTCCTCAGATTAGGAGACCAAAATTTAACACAATATTCCAGGTGAGGCCTCACCAAGGACTTGTACATCTGCAGTAAGACCTCCCTGCACTTATACTCAAATCCCCTAGCTATGAAGGCCAACATACCATTTGCCTTCTTCACCGCTGGCTGTACCTGCATGCCAACTTTCAATGACTGATGTATTATGACACCAAGGTCTCGTTGCACCTCCCCTTTTTCCTAATCTGCCGCCATTCAGATAATATTCTGCCTTCATGTTTTTGCCCCCAAAGTGGATAACTTCACATTTATCCACATTATGCTCCATCTGCCATGCATTTGCCCACTCACCTAACTTGTCCAAGTCACCCTGCAGCCTCTTAGCATCCTCCTCACAGCTTACACCGCCACCCAGCTTAGTGTCATCTGCAAACTTGAAGATATTACACTCAATTCCTTCATCTAAATCATTAATGTATATTGTAAATAGCTGGCATCCCACTGGTCACTGCCTGCCATTCTGAAAAGGACCCGTTTATCCCGACTCTCTGCTTCCTGTCTGCCAACCAGTTCTCTATCCACGTCAGTACATTATCCCAAATACCATGTGCTTTAATTTTGCACACCAATCTCTTGTGTGGGACCTTGCCAAAAGCCTTTTGAAAGTCCAAATACACCACATCCACTGGTTCTCCCTTGTCCACTCTACTAGTTACATCCTTAAAAAATTCCATAATGATTTCCCTTTCAGAAATTCATGCTGACTTGGACCGATCCTGTCACTGCTTTCCAAATGCGCTGCTATTTCATCTTTAATAATTGATTCCAACATTTTCCCCACTACTGATGTCAGGCTAACCAGTCTATAATTACCCATTTTCTCTCTCCCTCCTTTTTTAAAAAGTGGTGTTACATTAGCTACCCTCCAGTCCATAGGAACTGATCCAGAGTCGATAGATTGTTGGAAATTGATCACCAATGCATCCACTATTTCTAGGACCACTTCCTTAAGTACTCTGGGATGCAGACTATCAGGCCCTGGGGATTTATTGGCCTTCAATCCCATGAATTTCTCTAACACAATTTCCCACCTAATAAGGATTTCCTTCAGTTCCTCCTTCTCACTAGACCCTCTGTCCCCTAGTATTACCGGAAGGTTATTTGTGGCTTCCTTCATGAAGACAGAACCAAAGTATTTCTTTAACTGGTCTGCCATTTCTTTGTTCCCCATTATAATTCACCTGAATCTGACTGCAAGGGACCTACATTTGTCTTCACTAATCTTTTTCTCTTCACATATCTATAGAAGCTTTTGCAGTCAGTTTTTATGTTCCCAACAAGCTTCCTCTCATACTCTATTTTCCCCCTCCTAATTAAACCCTTTGTCCTCCTCTTCTGAATTCTAAATTTCTCCCAGTCCTCAGGTTTGCTGCTTTTTCTGGCCAATTTATATGCCTCTTCCATGGATTTAACACTATCCTTAATTTCCCTTGTTAGCCACGGTTGAGCCACCTTTCCTGTTTTATTTTTACTCCAGACAGGGATGTACAATTGTTGAAGTTCATCTATGTGATCTTTAAATGTTTGCCATTGCCTACCCACCGTCAACCCTTTAAGTAACGTTCGCCAGTCTATTCTAGCCAATTCACATCTCATACCATTAAAGTTACCTTTCCTTAAGTTCAGGACCCTAGTCTCTGAATTAAATGTGTCACTCTCCATCTTAATAAAGAATTCTACCATATTATGGTCACTCGTCCCCAAGGGGCCTCGCACAACAAGATTGCTAATTAATCCTCTCTCATTACACATCACCCAGTCTAGGATGGCTAGCCCTCTCGTTGGTTCCTCGACATATTGATCTCGAAAACCATCCCTAATACACTCCAGGAAATCCTCCTCCACCGTATTGCTAACAGTTTGGTTAGCCCAATTTATATGTAGATTAAAGTCGGCCATGATAACTGCTGTACCTTTATTGCATGCATCCCTAATTTCTTGTTTGATGCTATCCCCAACCTCACTACTACTGTTTGCTGCTCTGTACACAACTCCCACTAGCGTTTTCTGCCCTTTGGTATTCTGCAGTTCCACCCATACAGATTCCACATCATCCAAGCTAATGTCCTTCCTTACTATTGCGTTCATTTACTCTTTAACCAGCAACGCTACCCCACCTCCTTTTCCTTTCTGTCTATTCTTCCTGAATGTTGAATACCCCTGGATGTTGCGTTCCCAGCCTTCGTCACCCTGGAGCCATGTCTATGTGATGCCAATTGTATTATATTTATTAATTGCTGCCTGTGCAGTTAATTCGTCCACCTTATTACAAATGCTCCTTGCATTGAGGTACAGAGCCTTCAGGCTTGTCTTTTTCACACACTTTGCCCCTTTAGAATTTTGCTGTTATGTGGCCCTTTTTGATTTTTGCTTTGGGTTTCTCTGCCCTCCACTTTTACTTTTCTTCTTTCTATCTTTTGCTTCTGCCCCCATTCTACTTCCCTCTGTCTTCCTACATAGGTTCCCATCCCCCTGTTGTTGCTGTTGTTGTTGTTGTTGGTATCGTTGAAGTGCACAGTAAAATTTACAATAAAAGATATTTTGTATCAAAATTGAATCATCCTCCATTAGGACCACGCAACATTTAGGGTCAACTGTAAAAAGTAAAAATCTCTCGCCCCTACAGTCATGCATGCTGCTGCCCCTAGCCCTGGCGGGAGCACTAGCCAGTGCGCTCTGCAGTTGGCAACGTAGGACTGCTCTATTTTCAGTGGCTGATTTATCTTTCAATTATTTGTGATGATGTTGTGCAGCTGTTGTGCTGAAGATGTTGTAATATTGTGCTGATGTTGTGAAGGTCTTTAGTGCTTTGGAATCCTCTAAATCATCTCTACCCCTGCCCCCCTGCCTATCTCTGGTTACCTGCGCTGATTTCTTAAATGTAGGTAACGTTTTTCTGTGCTTATAAAAGTGGCCACATACATTGGCCTTAATTAGTGTGGAATAACTTTCAGCTGGCCAAATTTGCTTCTATGGCCAGAAGAGGCGTAAGTGGCTTGTCATGCCCCCTTTTGGAAAGAACAAACAAAACTAGAAAAAAACCTAACTAACAGACTTACATTGGAGCAAGTTAAATGGAGAAAATTTTGATTTTTATGTTACTCCAAAAAAAGCTTCTTAATCCAAAAAAAACGTGGCACCTCTTGGGAAAATTTGGGCCCATGGAAACAAATGCTGAGTTGGAAAAGGAATGATTTATTGGGGTGATCAAAGGCTTAGTCTAAGAGATGGTTTTAGAGTAGGAGCGAAATGGAGAAGTAAAGAAGTTCAGAGAAGATTCCATAGTTAGGACCCAGATGTCTGCCATTGATGAGATGGTGAAAAGATTGGCGGAGGTCGGGGGAATGTCCAAGAGGCTAGATTTAGAGGAAGGAACGTTTTGGGGGAAGAAATGTAGGGCACAGGAGGGTTACGGGGCTAGGGTGCAGCAAGCCATGGACGGATTTCAAGACAAAATTTTAAATTGAAGGCATTGGGGACACAGAGCCAATGTGGATGGGATTGTGGATGAATGGGTCAGGATATGTGCAGCAGAGTTTTGGAAAAGTTGGAGATGTTGGAGAAATGGTGGCCAGCAACGAGACTGTAGGAATAATCAAGACTAAAGTGGCAAAGGCATGTATGATAGTTTCAGTGGCTCACGCAATTATTGTTTTGTAAGTGAAAGTAGGCAATCTTGGTGTTAGAATCTGAAACTCAGCTATATATCTAACAGGACACCGAGGTCGGGGGGATGGGATTTTTCCTTCAGGCACTAAAGGAGGTGGATAAGATGGGGTCATGAGCTGAAATGCCGGTTTAACCCTCATTTAGCGCAAGACAACATCTTGGAAAAGGAGTTGAAGCGCTAGGAACAACCGCCCGGAGGATTGTTAAGGGGCTGATTGCCACTTAAATTGCCTGCCAAAGCTCATTAAGGAGGCTGCACAGCATCTTGGTGGATAGCGCATGTCCTCTTCTCACACCGACCAGTTGATTGCAAGTAAATAAGTTGTTGCAGAAATTTTGAGCACCACTTAAAAGCATATCGCCTTTTACTGTTCACTTGCTGCTGGAGGTTTGAAGAAGACACAATTGGAGACTTTCTGGGACACTTTGTCAAGACTTTACCAACACTCTATCAACATTTATTCTGGAAATTCTCTGAGGGCTTCACCTAAAAAGAATAAATTCAGTCGTGCCTCAATTGGGGCGGTGTCCCGGTCGGAGCGATAAATTTTGTGCCGATAAATGGTTTGCATCTACCGCCGCAAAATTCATCAGCTGGGCCTGGAGTTTGGAGTGGGGCGCTAAGGGAGGCGCGCCTCTTTTAGGGCACTAAGCGAGCTGAGCAAGGAAAAATTCAGAGCGAAAGTGCCGGCCTCGGAGCGCCATAACAGAGGTCTGTGGGGGGTGGGGGAGGGCGGGAAACTTAAAAAAGAAGCACCAGTAACATTCTCAATACATAGCTCATGCCACCACAACATAAATCGCAAAAAACAAAATTTAAAAAAACAATCACATTTACCTCAGATCGACATTACTTACCTCACTGCGGCCGCTATAGCTTGAAATGCCTGCTTTCACAGGAGGGCAAGATGGACCTCTTCCACCAGGACCTCTAGTGCCAGATCCGAGAACCTGTGCGCTCTCGCACTCAGTCCCTGAGCCATCCTGAAACCTGCTGCTGTGTGTCAGCCAGCGCACTCCACACCTTCAGTGGAAGTGGGTGTGTGGAGCCCACATATACTGCTCCATGAAAATTGCATCTAATCAGCATTTGAGTGCAAAATCTGCAGGTGTCTGTTTTAATACCTCCCGGCAAGTTCAAATTATAGTCATCAGCATTTAGGACCAAAGTTGTGAGGTAAAACCAGACCTTTAAACAGTCATGTCTTATTAGCACAGCACCCATTTAGCACCTGTTTCCACCCTTTCATCGAAATAACCCCCCAAGACTGCAAACATTGGCTGGAAACAGTGGCAAAAGAACAGCATTTGTTGCCGGAGCCAAAGGCAATGGCTGATCTTCCCAATGTTGAGCTATCACTCATCCAGGACTGGATATTGGACAACCAGTCTGTTAGCATAGCAACAGCTGAGGAAGGTGGAGGAAAGATAGAGCTGGGTGTCATTGCCATACACATAGAAGCTGACCTTTTATCTGTGGGATAATGTTTGCATGTAAATGAGCAAAAGGAGGACTTCAGTGCAAGGACAGGAAGAGAAGCAATGCTGTGTTATGAAAGATAGGAATGGAGTCACACAAAGGCAGTCCGACAAAGCTGGACAGTGAAGGAGAGGCATTGGAAGATGATGCATGATTGGTTATTATCAGGCTTTGATAATTGAGTTTGAGTAGGTTTTGGGAATGAGTGAATTATTGCCCAGATTGAACCTTTTGGAATCTGTTTGGATTTTTAGGTAAGAACTCTTTTGAGGTAAACCAGTGCGGTAGGAGAGTGATGGTATGCATCTCAAACAGGCAAGAGCCAGTATACCAGTATAGAAAATTACTTGGCCAATATTTTTTTTGAAACAGAACATATGGAAAGGGTGCAGTGATACTAAAGGGATTCCTGGGCCAGTTATGAATGTGTTTCAAAGTAAATGTTATGGTATGGGTTGGAGAATAAAGCACAAAAAGAGGGACAACACTAAAATAGAGAGTAATGAAGAACATTTTTTCTACTAGAGTTTGTGGAATTGGAATCATATATTGAAGGAAAAGTGACCAAAAAGTAGCCAAAATGTTGACAGGGAAATTGAATACCTATGTACAGATCTATAAAGGAACATGTAGAACAAAACAGGTGGTGGAGTGCTGATGTGGCTCAGAGAGAACATTGCAAACATAGAAAGCACTAACATAGTTGAGACAATGTAAAGTAAGATCAAGGAAAGCAGGTAATTGAAGGTTGTGGGTTCAAGTCCCACTCCAGAGACTTGAGCACACAATCTAGGCTGACACTCAAGTGCAGTGCTGAGGGAGTGCTGCCTTGTCAGAGGTGCCGTTTTTCGGATGAGACATTAAACCGAGGCATCATCTGCTCTTTCAGGTGGACGTAAAAGATCCCATGGCATTATTTCGAACAGCAGAGGAGTTATCTCTGGTGACCTGGCCAATATTTATCCCTCAATCATCATAACAACAAAACCAGATTATTTGGTCATTATCACATTCCTGTTTATTGGAGGTTGCTGTGTGCAACATGGCTGCCACGTTTTCTACATTACAACAGTGACTAAACTTCAAAAGTTACAAATCTAATTTAATGGAGAGGTTTAGTTGGCAATATAGACCATGAAAATCATATAAAGTAATTTTAATTTTGAAATTAAATTGTAGCTTTTAACAATGTCTGATCTATTTGTTTTATATAATATATTGGGCTAGAATTTCTGCAAAAAAGATATCACAATTTTTTGGCATTATTCGCATTTAAAGCTGTTTTTTTGTCATCGAAATAACGTGAAAAAATAAATGCTTAAATACAGTTTGTAACTTTTGGCGAAGCGTTAAAAAAGCACGTTTTTAAGAACAAAAATTACATTTTTCGCAATTTAAAAAAACGACCATTCTGCGCATGTGTGGGGGAAATTTTTTTTGCCCGTTTTTCATGTGACGTGCATGCGCAGTATATTTCCTAGTCTGAATCAGCCATTTTTACAGGGAATTGAAAGTTGCAGGAGAGTTCTCAATACTTATACACAGGTGCTGCAGGAACCCAAAATGCAGCTTGATTCGGGAAGCAAGAGGGCTAGAAAGATTAGCCAGGACGCAAATGAAGCCCTGTGTTGATGGGGGAGAGGGAAGGCTTCTTTTCCCACGAGCGGGCCCACTGATATAGAGGGTCGACGCTCGCCCAGCCCACGTAGCAATTCTCGAAGTTAGCAGACAGAGACGGATGGCAAAGTATAACGATCTTTATTACGAACATCCGGGAACACCCCTATCACAGCCACCTGTGAGTGGAGATGCTCCCCGAACAGCACAATCATACAACTTTTATACATTTCAAAACCCCTCTGTTCCTGGACAAGACCTCCCTAGATTTCTAATTGGACTACCTTATCAGTGCTACTTTTCTAATTGGACTACCTTATTAGTGCTACTTTGGATTGACAGGCCATGAGCTCTGACTGACAGGCCATGATCTCGTGACCATCTTAGACCGTTCCCAGAATGGTATTTCTAGGTTGGAATTTGTTATACATTTCCTTTGGTGGCATGAAGTCTATCTCGGGTCTCTTTGCAAGGTCTTATCAATGTCTGTTTAGGTTCTCACATCGTATCCTGTCAGAATATTATTGAATTGATAACTTCTGGAGCCTTGGTACAAGGCCGAAGAGAGGCATTTTACCTCCTTTTGGGGCGGAGCAGGAACCAGCACTTTAACCCTTGTCCCGCCGGTACCCCTAATGCCAAATTTTCCTCTTACATATCCCCCCTTTTGGCCCTTGGCTATACGCCAAGCTGGCCATATTTCCCGATAACTATCTCCCTGTAGGCGAGTTCCGGACAGGTTCGTTCATCTGGGTGGAACCTTCCCACAGAGTTATATAAGGTAAGTCCTTCCTCTAGGACTGCTTAAATTTTCATCCCTTATGGCCTTAATCATAGTGCGTGCCCTGACTTATCGTTTGGCCTGTTTAATTCGTGCACATGTTAATCCCATCATGACCATCAGAACCAGGTCTGTATTACTACGAGCACATGTGATATTATTTTTATTCATGGGTGAATTTGAATATTAAGTCCAATGTCCCACAGCTTTGAGTACCAGGGCTGATCAGCCAGCATTGTGCTAGTGTCTCTCTGTAAGTTGTTTATTTCTTCCATCAGCCGGACATACTGTCGTCTTTGATTCGGGATTCCTTGCACCAAACGTAATTGTTCCTCATTTAGTTCCGGTATCTGTTTGCCTTGCGGTTCCCATTCCACCTCTTCGTACCCTTCTCGGAGGGTATCCGTGATTGTTCCGTGGATGATTTCCGTTGTCTCGGGATGTATGTGGTATCCATTTACGTCTATTTTTCCCATGGGACTGAAACAGAAGTTAGGATTGGTGATGACACAGGGGGTGACTCTTCCCCTGGTCTTAGTCGTCAGGTTAGCTGCTCCTGTGCTCACGCACCAAATCTCCATTCCCTTGTGGAGCAGTGATTTTTCGGAATCGTGTTTGAGAGGAGTGCTACTCAGCATGCATCCGTTTGTTTGATGGAATCTGCAATCATCATTCGTCATTCGTGGCATACCTCGACATAAAACCACTTGGTTAATTTTATAGCAATCAGTTATGTCAATGCCTTTCGTACTAATTTCATTTTAATCACCCGTCTGGCAGGCTGATGGTAACGTAACCGAGTTTGGTTTCTTACTTCACCGATATTATCGATCTGGTATAAGGGGTCTCCTTTTGTTACATCATACTGTGGTATGGACAACATAAATCCGATCATATTCACCCGCCCAGTAATACATCTGAATTTTGTCACCCATGCGTGACTATTCCTTTGTACCTCGCATGTGTTATTCAGTTTTTTATCTAGAGTCCAATTGTTAAGTATGCTATTTGGAATCCAATCTGGTATGTCTCCATTCTGGAGTTGCTCCAAATTATGTTGTACCTCACTTAATATCCAGGCCCCATACCCGGAGCAAACTATCTCCGCCTGTAATCGTTTACTTATATCGTTCCCCATTGCGTGGATCAAATTTATTGTCTTGGCATGTTTCTGCAATGTATGGGCCACCTGTAACAGTTCCCCTTCCGCGCCATCTCCCAACCGCACTTGTAGGGCTTAGTTATCCAAGTCTCTCCCCAGTAAACCCCTCAAGACTACGCCATTAAGTTGTCAGCCCGGTCATATATTGCATACAGGTCTATGGAATTTATTGTCGTAACACCTGCCGTATAACCCGTGCCTAGTGTTTCCATTATTCCCCTTTTTGTTCGACCTTGCCCTGTTCCCTTTCTGACATTAAATCTCAGGGTAGTGGATTCTGGGCCTTCGAGGTTCCGTTGTGTCAGGTTCTGGTATAGACTTATAGTTTCATTCCCACAGAAGCTAGGAAAAATGATATCCATTAGGTTTAGGTTAAGTAGTCGATGACGCACCACAAATTATATCCTTTCTTTAGATTCTTTTATTACTAGCTCCCTTTTGGCTCCAGTCTTTATGGACGGGTTTATGGGGGGACTTACGTGGTTGTGCTGGGAAGAGTTGTTGTCCCCAGGATGGTTGTTGGGGCAGTGATAGGGCTTCCCAGGGTCCCTTTGGGCGTGTTTGGTGTCCCAGCCGGACTTTTATTGTCATCTTTCCTCCACACTCCATCTGCCCCCCTTTTTAGGTTGTATTCCTTCTTGTTTGCGCTGCGCATGATCAATACCGGCTTCTCCGTGTTATAACCGTGTCACGCTTCGGGACATACACCTTATATTCCAGAGACCTCCCTTGGTCTTCATTTTATCCCACTGGCCAGGTTTCCTAAACATCCTGGGGTCCCAGCCCCCTTTTGCTCCATTCTGTTCCCACCCTTCTGTTTCTTGCGGGTTGGATTTGGCTGCTGGGATGCATATTTCGGCATTTAAATTAAACAAAGCTAGTTCATGTAGTTGTGTCTTTCCTGCGTGTGCTATATCTCTCGTAGTTCATCTGTATTATCCAGTGCCTGCGTGGGCCTCAAGGTTCCCAGTATCCTGAGTCTTCAGAGTCGAAGCAGCCGCTGTGGTCCCATCTCGGTGAGTGTTTTATCTGCAAATTTTAAACAGATAGCCTGGTCATCACCAGGTGTTAGGTTCTGGTCTACTCATCTTTTATCCATGCATGTTGAGGTCACTCTGTGAAATCGGAGGTAAAGGTTGGGTTTGTAGACTACACTTACCCACTGTGGGGCACATTGACTCTATTGCCGTAGGTGATGATGCTATGGCTGCGCACTGCACTATCCGTCTGGCTCCGTTTAAAAAAAAAGCTCTTCCAGCTTATTTATCTTAGCTTTTAACTCTTGAATTTGTTTTGTTTGAGTATCTTTCTTTTATTTGTATCAGGGGAGTATTATTACACAGGCTAGTTCTGTTTTATTTTTATTCTGACTATCCCACCATTTCCTCTATCTGTCAGGTGAGTCCTTTTTTATTCTATTTAGAAATCCAAATTAATAATGTCCAGTATAAAACAGCTGTCAATGGAAAGGGTTAACTCCTTTACAGGTTTGTAAGAAAGCCTGATGTCATTACGTGACTTCGAAAATTATTTTTTAAGTCTTTGTGCCTTCAGAACTTGCTTAGAAATTAGGAATCCATTAAAACAGCAGAAATCTTTAGTAAAGCCATCATAATAAAAGTATTTTCATCAGGAAAGACGGCATTTTAGATTAAACTCCAATTTTTTCTTAACTTCTAATTCAAGTACTTGCCAAAGATTTTTTTTTTAATTGATTTAAAACGAGACCACACATTTTTAATAGTTATTTTGTTTACTGAAATCCAATTTTCACACACGCTGTATACATTCCAACATTTCATTTTATTTTACGGTCCCGTTCACTGGGCAAATCTTGTGTTTTATTTCTCTCTCTCTCAGCACAAAATCTAAAAATCCGTGCCAGTTCCATTTTCTATAAGAATTTAAAGATTCTCTAATTCCCAGGTTTTTCTTTCTGTGCTGAGTTCGCATAGCTTAGATCTTTTCTCCTCGTTATTTTCAAAACCCTCCTGCTTGTTTAGACTGTTCGGGACTTTTCTTGATAAACAACGTCCATTTTGGAAATTTTTCAAACTGCAGTGAAACTTTCTCGTAATTTGAAATCATTATCAATAGAGAGTGTCTTTTACCTCTTCAAATTCTTTTTTTCCCCAATTAAACCAATATCTTTTTCACAGCCGATATCAACTAGTATTTAGTAAGTTATGTCCTTTTCCATTGCAAACACCCCTTTTTTTTCCAGCACCTAATTAGTATGTTACGTCTTTTTTTTCAGATCAACTTTCTTCAAATTAGGTTTTGTATTTTACACGGAGGGCTCTTGACTCCATAAATTTGTTAATTTAAAATCATCAGACAATCGAAGACACCTTTTCTTTCAAGTTCATTCAATTTTTTTACTTTCAAAGTGGCGTCTCCCGTCTTTATCTTTTTCTTTTCTCCATAACTAGAACGGAGTCTAGCACGTAGGCTTTGAGGGCTGCTTTTCGTTATCTCAAAAGGTTCCAGTTTCAAGGTCGTTACAATGTTTATTCCTAAACTGCTAAAGTTTGCTGTTTTAACATTTTTATAAAGTCCCTTTTACACCTTTGCAGATAGTTCACCACTCGCCCAGGAGTGTGACCTGATCTGTGAAGGTATTTCTAGATTGTTTCCAAACCTTTAAGTTTTATTTGTCCTTTTTCTTTAAGAGATCAGATTTAATTTAATAATTATAATTTTTTTTTTAGTTTGAATCCATCTCAGTATTTTGCTGTGCCTTCTCTCTCAAATTTTGTAATTTCAATCTTTATCCGAATAAATCCACACCTGCATTTCTAACTTAAAATGTCTTAAAACTTCCCACATACAGGACAACACTACAAAGGTTTAAAAAAAACTTTCACTCTGTTTGGAAAAGTGGGTGGAGCTGCACTATTTTTCCAAACAGGCTTTCAGAAACATGAACAATTCATTCCGCAGTCAAAAAATCACACAAGGACTCTCACTCAACGACAGACATTCACAAAGGTCTCTCTTCATTCAACAAAGCCTATTAATTGTTTGGCCGGCTCTATTTTTGGATCCATATGTCACTTAAGATTGTCACAATCAGCTTTTTTATGGCATTATGTAGTTACGCAAGTTACAATTAATGATTGGTTTTATTCGCCTTTTTAATAGCCATGTTACCCATCTTCTTCGGGGTTATGAGGGTCTTGGGTATTCCCTTAAATTCATGTTAGGTATGCAGGACGCTATCTATATGTCTTCCCTTGGCGCCGTACACTCGTACCACTGTCACGCTTTGGGTCAATATATCCCGTCACTGCCGGGACGTTGTCTCTATTCCCTCTCTCTCATCCCTGCACCGTGTGCTCGTACCGCTTCGGGTCAATAGACTTCTCTCTATATCTTCCCTTGCGTCGTACCCTCGCACTGCCGTGCTACCTCCACGCGCGCATTTTAGGATGCACCTTTTGACCCCCTTTCACCCCTAGATCGTCCTTGTCCCCCATCTCTGTCCCTCCGGGACTCACTACAGATGGTTCTTTTGTACGGATGTCCTTCCCTTGCGGTTTACAATGTCACAGCTCTAACTTGAAGGTGGTAAATGAAAACATACTCACCCCAACAGCTAGGTCATTGTTCCGTTCGGGAAGTCTGTACCCTGCTTGCAGCGCCAAATGTTGATGGGGGAGAGGGAAGGCTTCTTTTCCCACGAGCAGGCCCACTGATATAGAGGGTCGACGCTCGCCCCAGCCCACGTAGCAATTCTCGAAGTTAGCAGACAGAGACAGATGGCAAAGTATAACGATCTTTATTACGAACGTCCGGGAACACCCCTTATCACAGCCGCCTGTGAGTGGAGATGCTCCCCGAACAGCACAATCATACAACTTTTATACATTTCAAAACTCCTCTGTTCCCGGACAAGACCTCCCTAGATTTCTAATTGGACTACCTTATTAGTGCTACTTTGGATTGACAGGCCATGAGCTCTGACTGACAGGCCATGATCTCGTGACCATCTTAGACCGTTCCCAGAATGGTATTTCGAGGTTGGAATTTGTTATATATTTCCTTTGGTGCCATGAAGTCTATCTCGGGTCTCTTCGCAAGGTCTTATCAATGTCTGTTTAGGTTCTCACATCGTATCCTGTCAGAATATTATTGAATTGATAACTCTGAAGCCTTGGTACAAGGCCGAAGAGAGGCCTTTTACCTCCTTTTGGGTCGGTGCAGGAACCAGCACTTTAACCCTTGTCCCGCTGGTACCCCTAATGCCAAATTTTCCTCTTACACCCTGGTAGGTGCGGTAGAGAGAGGATGGAGCCAGATTGGGAAGAAAGGTCCTGGTAAACTGCACCCATCTGCAATGGCTGAAGCTTGGCGATGCGTTGCGGAGCAGGTTTCCTCAGTGGACTCTATCAGGAGGACCTATCCGCAGTGCAGGATGAGGTGACATGACCTTTGCGGGACAGTTAGAGTAATATTTTTATTTATGCACTCCAATTACTTGAATTGTAAATGTGACCCATCTTGGTATCGCTAGGTTTCTGATCGGCGCAAATTATAAAGATTGCTTTTTTTCTACACTGCACTTCGATGTTTTTGTGATGAACAACATGCAAGTAAAGGGACATTATACAGATCACTTAATTAAATGCACACAGTATGGTATAAGTGCTTTGATGACTATCTGTGTTGCCACGACAGCAGAAGGCCCCTCTCTTAAAAATGTCTATTGCCATCTTTGCAGAGAAAGTTGTCCAAGAGCCAGCGACAGCAGCGGAAAACTAGTGGGGATCCGGCAAGACTGCTCCCAATCACAGCCCTGGAAAGTCAGATTGCAGATCTCATGGGTGTGTCGCAGATATTGACCACCTGTGCGGATGCTGAGCCCAGGTTCCAGAGAGAGGGTAAGTCCTGCAAAATCCACAGTCTGGGTTGACTCAATGTTAAGTACTGTGTGGGCTAGGCTTCGGTTTATGTGATGTACTATCATTCATCGTGGTCCTTCAAATGAGCCTGCACTATGTGAGCCTACTCATGCCACCCTGCCCCCTCCCCTGCTGCTAACCAGTCGTCTGTTCTTTTATATTTTGCAGATATTTCGGATACATCCAATAATGGAGAAGACCCCGCCAACTCAACACAAGCGGAAGTGGATGACACCGAACTCAGCCATCCTGCATAATCTCCACAGGAGGAGGAGAAGGAGGAGAAGGACGATGCTTCAATTGATGTTTTTGAGGGTGGGGGTGGGGAAGGAGAATGATCATATGGTGGTATTGAATTTGGAGGAGTTCGATGCCATGGAGGTAGAAAGGGTTTTAGCCTGCCCTTCGCAAGAGGGGACATATGTCTGTTATGCACCATCCGAGGTCCTGGGTCCCAGTGGGTTGCAGGAACGTACATCCAGGGCAATAGCAGGCCCGTCTGTATGGGGGTGAAGACGTGAGCAGCGCTCTCCCGAGATGCAGGCTCCACGGGAGGTGATAGGAATGACTGATAGGAGCGTTCAGCTCACCAAATTGCTCCTTGAGGCCATGGGTGGGATCTCGGCAGCATAGCAGGACTATCTGCTGACATTAGGGCGGGCATGTTGGGGGGCATAGCAGGACTATCTGCTGACATCAGGGAGGGTATGTTGGGGGGCATAGCAGGACTATCTGCTGACATCAGGGAGGTTATGTTGGGGGGCATAGCAGGACTATCTGCTGACATTAGGGAGGGCATGTTGGGGGGCATAGCAGGACTATCTGCTGACATTAGGGAGGGCATGTTGGGGGGCATAGCAGGACTATCTGCTGACATTAGGGAGGGCATGTTGGGGGGCATAGCAGGACTATCTGCTGACATTAGGGAGGGCATGTTGGGGGGCAGAGCAGGACTATCTGCTGACATTAGGGAGGGCATGTTGGGGGGCATAGCGGCATTATCTGCTGACATTAGGGAGGGCATGTCTGAGATAGTCGTTGCAAGGCGGGAAAGCACCAAGGCTGTCATTGCCCAACGGCAATTGATGGTCTCGAGTGATGCCATTCTAATTCCCCAGACCAACCTCAGTCAGTGTGCAGGTTGATCCACAGGCTGAAGAGTCCGAAGCCGGTCCTTCTACAGCCAGAGGTTTTCAAGGGCTTCCATTGGCGTCTCTCTCGCCTGTCCCCCAACAAGTGGAGCACCGTACCCGACAAATTAATAAGAACCTTGGGCTCACCGGGAGTAGGGCTAAGCCTACGGTAACGGGCAACGCTAATGACAAAGGCAAGGGAAAGAAGGGTGGGTGGTGTGGCGGTGTTTAAATAAGGGGAGGGGGCGGTGGTGGAGAGGTGGCTGCACCTGAAGTTTGTTTGCTGCTGTGGTTGTTGTTGTTTTGCTGATCTTCTGTTCTTTTGTTGTTCTTGTGGTTGGTTGTTTGCTTTATTGTTATTTAAGTGACGATAATTTTAAAATGTAATATAATATCAAAATGTTTTATTAAAGTTAAGTGTACAAATGTTTAATAAATTTCAAATTATTTCTTCAACTAAACAAACTTATGCAGTGTCTCATTCGCAGAACAGGGGAAATAATCAACATGGTGGAATACAATGGGCAGTCCATGATGGAACGGTTGTTCAGCCATCATGCAAAGTAGTGAAATATCAGCTGCTGGCGCAAGGCTCTTGCAATGGTGTAAGGTCCACGAGGCCTCCTCCTGTGTTCTCCTGGGGGTGATAGTGGTGACATGGGTTCCTCGTCCTCCGCCTTGTCCTCGTTCTTCTCCTCCTCCTCCTCCCTGCACCCCCCGTTCCCCTCTTTCCTGAGGTGGTTCTGCAATCCCCAGTGGCAACTCCTGTCCCCTCATGATAGTTAAGTTGTGTAGCATGCAGCACACTACAGTGAACTCACCGACCTGCTGAGGGGAGTATTGCAGGGAGCCTCCAGAGTGGTCCAGGCATTGGAAGCATTGCTTTAGCCCTCCAATTGTCTTCTCGACGATGTTGCATGTGGCTATATGATAGATATTGTCGCGATGCTCGCCTTCTGTTTGCGTTTTGCAGAGGGGGTCATGAGCCAGGTGGTGAGCCCTTAACCTTTGTCTCCCAGCATCCAGCTCTGGACTTGTGGTTGATGCTCGAACATGCGTGAGACACTGCGCTCATGCAAGAGGAAGACATCATGGATGCTCCCTGGAAATTTTGCATTTACTGACATGATATGCTGAGTATGGTCACAGACGATCTGTACGTTCAGCGAGTGGAATCCCTTTTGGTTTTGGTAAACCTCCGGATCCTCAAGAAGTGCTCGCAGGGCGATGTGCGTACAGTCAATGGCAGCCTGTACCTTGGGGAAGCCAACAATTTGTGCAAAGCCTATAGCCCTCTCATTCTGTGCCTCCCTGGTCATTGGTAAGTTGATGAAGTCCTTCCTATGTGCAAACAGTGCAGTAGTCACCTGGAGAATGCAGTGATGGATAGCATGCAGCATATGTCCCCTGCTGGTGCCTGAAAGGAGCCGGAGGCATAGAAGGCAAGTGTCGCAGTCACCTTGACCTCGATGGTCAGTGCAGTCCTCCTCACGCTTGTAAGCTGTATGTCTGCCTTTATGAGCTGGCATATCTCTGTGACCATCTCTTTTCGAAAGCGCAGCCTTCTAACTGTGCCTCAGTCAGGTGGAAGTATGAACGCTGTTCCCTGTAAACTCATTGGGGATAAGGACTCCTTCCCATAAGTCTGTGACCTCTTTGATTACGCTGATAATGCTGTCGAATAAGCCTTCTTCTATGATTATCCTGGATAGCATAAGCAGTCACCAAATATGGCACAGATAGAATAGGCTTAATTCTTAAAATATCCATAAATGCCCTTAAATGTTCTTAAAAACGAATTATAAACAATTTCTAAATGCAGTCTTCCCTCCAAAACCTTTAACTCATCTCCGTTTTCCAAGATAGCGCTGTTGTCGCCAATTTTGATCCAACTCGACAAGCTTTTTCAGTTCGGTATATATCACTGTTCTTAAAAATGTTGTTATTGGCCAAATTCACAAAAACGCCGAGATCGTTATTTTTGAGACCTAGTGACGTCACAAAAACAGTTTTGAAAAATGGCGGTCGTTATTTTTAACGACTGCATTAAACACTGGCTAAATTCGAAAAATGTCCTCAAATTTCTTTAACAACAAAAAAAACATTTTAATGTGAAACAGTGGCGTTAAAACATGCATTAGGCTGGGGAATTTCTAAACCATTATGTATGGAGTTAATGATTTTTGAAAATATAAATGACTGCAAAGTTCATTAAAAAAAATAAACAAATTGCATTGGGTTACATATAAATCCTACATACGTAGAATGCACATAAGAAATACTTTACGAAGATCCATGTAAATATGCATTTTTCATTTGTGACTCTTCTATAATTCAAAAAAAAAACAAAGTTAGAGCTATTATCATTGGCATCACAAGTAAAAGTATGGCTGTAAATATTCTGTTTACTATGTGTGTATTAATAAGCTAGAATTAAATATCTAACATTGGTCCATTATGGCATAAATAATATTTAAAAGATTTTTATCTGCACAGTTTTGGGACTGCACCAGTGTCATAACCAAGTATGATGGTTGTCATAGGTTATGATCGTAGAATGTTATTGATTCAGCTGTGTCCTTAATTTACCTGCATGCCAGATTCCATTCCTTTTATTATGGTATCTGCCTTATATATAATATTAATATCTGCTATTTTCTGCTCCATCTGACTAAAATTTGTAGAAATCTTTTATTTATGGTTAGAAAATCTTTTAGATGAAAAAGCCATAAGTGTTCTATACAACCTGTTTAGTAATCTCTAACCAGGGAGATTGAAATCCTGGGAAACAATTTTCTGAAGAAATGAAATAGTATGCCCTTCTGAACCCTTGGGGGGAAATAACGTGCCTATTTGTTTGGATATGAAATAGTAACTCAGAATAACTCAAAGACAAGGACACAAAAATATTCACAATTTGTTGTGCAATATAGAAAGTAACGTTAACTATTGAATCTTGTGTCTCATTACTTTACAGAAAAGAGCAGATCACATAATTTGCATAGACAGTGCTTTACATTGCTCTATGAAAATCAACAACTTTCATACTCTTTTTATGTAAATTTACTTTGTTGTGTATTTTTTTTAAAATGTACGCTCACTCTTAACATGGTAGTTGAAACAAAAACCTGTGTAGGGAAGGTTACAAAGAGGAAGATGCAACATGTTGATTCCTTTGTAATATTCAGACTCTGTTTAGTTCTAAATGCAACTCTGGTTATGTGCAGAATTTCATAACAGACACCTACTTAAAAGTTACATGAACCTAAGACTTTTATTGTTATTTATTTAAGGCCAACTCATTAAAGTAACCAACTTCTTCAAACTTTGTTCAGTTTTGTAGATATATTTTAAAGTTTTAAAATGAAACTATATTTTCAGTCAATTGACTCTGTGGTTGCAGAATGCAAGAAAACTCAATTCTATAGTACTTACATGGCTAAACAAGCTGATTGAAGAGACAAAGTGTTTCTGTATTGAAGACTGGTTCTCCAGTAATGGTTCTATTTATTTAAAGTAAAAACAAAACAGGTCACTGAATGATTGGAGAAAACCTTTCTGGATCGTCAGGAAAGTGGGAGATATCACCCCTCCCCCATACCATTGCACAGCTGCAAAATTCAGTTGCAGGGTGCCACTTGATCACTAAACAACCAGGGAACTCAAATGCTATTATTTCTATATACGCAGACTGGCAAGGACCTCAGGCATAAACCCCACCCAAGCAAACAAAAATTTCTAGGGAAGTTATACCAAAAATGAGCAAAGTGAATGTATTACTACAAAATTCACTGCTTGAATCACTGTCAGTCGGCAAATGCTTGTTGACAGCAGAATTACTCCAAGTTGAACTCCCCACAGGTGTTCCGTGGTTATATACACCACATGATGTGGTATTGAATCATACAGGCCAGGTTTGTACTCTATTAGCTGAACTCAGTGAGGGTGGCAGTTGGGAAGTCTCAGGGGTCGAAATTGGGTTATGGATGCTGCCCGTTACCGCCGACGATAGGCAGCAAACGGGCGGCAAAGGCCTACCGTCATCGTTAAACAGCGTCCACCCCCCCCGGCTGAAATTGACTAGGCTCTTTGGCAGAGGCACCAAGAGGCAACATTGCGCCGGCTAGCGCTACCCGCGTGGTGACGTCATCCAGCGTACAATGTCTCTTTGACGCCTCTGTCACAATATTTGCTTTGTATGGCTGCCATACCAGCAATTTCGACCCCTCAGTGTCTTTAGGTTGGCTAGGTCATCATTTTTTTTTATCAACTGTGGGTTCTTTCTGATCAAGAACTGTATTTAAAAGTGTACGTGTAAAGTACATGGGACCATATATCAGCATGATTCACTAGCCTTCAGAAAAAGAGCAGAATAAAGGGCACAAGAAAGTGGAAGAGGGTAACAAGTGCTCCTGATTAGAACCAAATGGTGTCGCTTAGAAAACCTGCATGGATGGAACTCAAATTGCATTTCATTTTCTATTATATTTATCCCTTTATATCCCAATGATGATGAGTCCTATTGGGTGTACAGCTCAATGAATGGGCGCAATCCTACAGTGTTCCACCCAAGTGGTCATTTTGCATCCATGGCCCTAGCCAATGAGTATTGGTGGATCATTTAACCATCATCTCCATCCATATTTCAATAGTTCGGATTGGCTCAAAGTTTTTAGGGCTAGATTTTCCAATATTTTGGCATGCATAACGCCCACTTAACATCCATTTTAACGCTGAAATGAGGTGTAACACCCATATATTGACCATTTAGCCACAAAATGGAAGCTGATGCCCATTTTTCGGACACTTATCGCCGAGCGTTACTTTCGCCATGTACGTAACGCCGGGAAAAAATAAGACCGCCCGCCCACTTTTTTTCGGCGGAATCATTACAATGGACGAAACCAATGCCCATAATATCGCCCAGCATTACTTTCGGCACATAATTAATGCCGAGATTCAATAATACCGACCGTCCACTTTTTTTTGTCCTAAAGATCACATTTGCCGAAACTAACACCCAGTATATCGTCCATCGTCACTTTCACCACCTCGCAAACATCTCGCCCACAATATCAATCGCCTAAAACACCGCTCTGCACTAATCACAGCAGTGTGGACGCCATTTTTCAAATCGCAGGTCGCTTCATTTAAAAGGCTGCTTCACCTTCGGGGGAACTCTTCTCAGGTGAAGTGACCATCTGAACAGACATCTTTTCAGACTGTGGATGATTGGGTTTTATTGTAGGTGTCTTTTAGTGTTGAAATTTATTGCTTGTGACCAATCGGCATCATACTTTTATTAGAATGGGGCCATTTCTCAGCCTGTATTGATTACTACGCAGATGCTGCAGAGTGCAAATGGCACAACATCTAATGCACAGCATTATGTTCCCAATCTAAGTCATGCCAGACTGAGGAGGAGGTCCAGATCATACACACCCCGCACTTGCAGGGAGAAGCGGCCTTACCTCGATGTATCCGCGAACACCTGCCTTCGGAGACTGCACTTCCACAAAGTGGTGATCAGTGAAATATGCCAGCTCATCAGGGCAGATCTGCAGCTTGCCAGCACCTTCAGGACATCACTGTCCGTCGAGGTCAAGGTCACCGCGGCACTGTTGTTCTACGCGTCCGGTTCCTTTCGGGCCTCCATGGTCGATATTTCCCCTCTGTCTCACCATGCCACATATTGCTGCATTAGACAGGTCATGGCGGCCCTGTACACGCGTAGGATGGACTTTATCAGCTTCCCTATGACCATGGAGGCTCAGACTGACTGGGCTGGAGCATTCTACCACATTGCTAAGTTCCCTAAGGTGCAGGGAGCAATACAGTGTACTCACATCGCCATGCGGGCACCTTCTCAGGACCCAGAGGTTTTTCGCAACAGAAAAGGATTTCACTCCCTGAAGGTCCAACTAGTTGTCGACCACAACCAGGTAATTATGGTAGTGAATGCCAAATGTCCGGGCAGCTTCAATGAGGCTCACATCCTGTGTGAATGCGTTGTTTCTGACATGTTTACCAGTCAGCCACAAGGACAATGCTGGATGCTTGGTGACAAATAATATGGCCTAGCCACCTGGCTGATGACCCCCCTGCGTGACACCCACACCGAGGCCGAGAAGCGATAGAATGAGAGCCATAGAGCCACACGCAATGTGGTTCAGAAAACAATTAGTGTGCTCAAGCAGCGCTTTAGATGCCTGGAGCACTCAGGAGGGGAGCTACAATACAACCCTGAACAAATATTCATGGTTGTGTGCTCCATGCTGCACAACCTGTCGCCTCTTCCTCTCCCTCCATTATAGGCACCAAATTCAGGAAAATATCTGGCTGGTAACAGCTAATTTTTTTGGCACAATTTGCTATAAAGCTCGAAACTCTCCCTCCTTCCTCCCAAAGCAGCCATACCACACCCACACACGCCTTCACTCCCTCTCAGTTCCCTCTCTCTGTCTCCTCTTATGCGCATGTAATGATGACCCTTGAACTCCTGAATCGTGGGAATTGAGCGTTGCCATGCCGTTGCTAAGAACGGCGACACTTTACGGCAGAAGGTCAGAGAGATTTAACGCTAACGCTCATTTCATATCGTTCACGGTAACACTCAATTTTTAAAATAGAGACAAGGGGCTTTGAAAATGGGCAACAAGCCGGTGATCATAAAAACCCATTTTTATTGCCCACGCTGGAAATAACGCCCATTTTTGGGCGATCAGCACAAAAGTGTAAAATCTAGCCCTTAGTTTCCTGAATAACCTAAATTTAGTGCAGATTTTGATTTACCCCTATTGTCCAGAATGGTCCCTTTAAAGTTTATTTTTTAATATATTCCTATGAAGATTGATGGACTGACCTTGACTACAACTGTTATGGAAATATACACATTGTTAGTAAGGGTTACTGGTTAGAAATTCAGAGTGAGAACTCTTG